>NC_056747.1:435944862-436067362 GCF_019279795.1 Protopterus annectens | reverse complement strand
TCCCACATCTCCTGCTAATTTTATATACAAACTCCATGATTGCACTACAGTGGGGAAAGGAGCAGAACTCCAATCCACACTGTACCATGATCCCACAAAATCAAGGTCTTTTTGACCTTCCGGGTTTCCAATGAATGTTTTTTTAAATGAAAAGATTGCATGTATAGAGGCTGTTTCTAGGTGCAAGCATATTAGCGTGTTGATGTCTGCATGGGTATTTTTATTTATTAGTGGTACATTCATATAAGATTGAATATCCCTTCCAAGAAAAATTTAAATAAACTGTAAATGATGAAATGCAAATGCTCGATCACTACCATAGCAAAATAAATAAATAAAACTTAAACATCTTATATTCAGGGGGCAAATCACCGTATGCCTCACACCCCTTACTAATTATATATCCCAACAGTGAGATTGCTCTACAGTGGGGAAAGGGAAGATTCCCTTATCCCTACTGTACCACAATCTCTCACAGAAATAAAAGCCAGTCTGTGAGAGCAGATGATTTTTGATAATGCCAAACCAGCTTTTATTCTCTTTGGTGAAAAAAAATGTTTAGCAAAAGGAATGGCAGCTCTCTCTCTCTCTCAATATATATATTTTATATATATATATATATATATATATATATATATATATATATATATATATATATATATATATACATGTATATACATACATATATATCTGTGTGTGTGTGCGTGTGCATATATATATATATATATATATATATATATATATATATATATATATATATATATATATATACACATACATGGACGCATAAATATATACATAGAGAGAGACTATAGATATATTCACACACACACACATTTAAATGAAAACTCATAATATCTAAACTCAAATTACTGAAGCCCAAAATATCACAAAACAAGCCCCACTTGCCCCACTTTTGTGTAATTCTGGAGTTGGTGTATATAAGTTACAAGTGGTGTGGGATGCAATGGGGCAAGTGCCATGGACAAACTAGTTTTTGTTTTTAGATCTTCTGAGCTTCAATATCTTGGGTTCTGATATGTTGAGTTTAGAAATTATGAGTTTTTAATCAAATGAATGTATTCCATTTTATATACACACACATGCCTATATCAGTACAAAACTATGCAGATTTAAGCAGGTAATTACACAATATTAGGGATTAAGGTTGTCCATTAAATGCCCAAAACATGAAATGCCAGATAGTATGTAGTCAGTAATCAAGGCAATTATCATATTGAATAATTAATAAATGAGTAGTCTGTAATTCCAACTATTTAATCTGGTTGTGCTAGAAAGAATTTGAATAAGTCATCCACTAGGGAACAGTTCAGTGTAGGATACAGTCAGTAAGAAAATATATTCCTAAATTAAGTAGGTCAGGCTGCACAAAGATCCTTAACCTTGAGGGAGACTATACAATACAAAAGCCTTTAAGCTAAGTTAAATTTCCATCAAACCATTAACAACATGAACACACTAGAAACATGCAAAAACAAATAAAAACTTTCATCAGTTTCTTTAAAATTTGTTTCTAAATAGCTTTAATAGTTATGTAAATAATTCACTTGAAGAGTAGACTTCTGGGGTATTTACAAAATTAATATCAATGCCTGACAGCAAACTAAGCAGCCTTTATCCAGTGCCAGAAAATCAGCTGCATTTGCAAACTTTTGTTAAGAGGTCCAGCTGCAGTATCCTAAACTCATTGAACTCATATATGTTACTTTTTTGAATAGGAGACATTGTACTTAAAGTTTCTTAACAGGTAGTCCTGAAGGCCTGACTTTGGAGACCTTTCTGGATAGCAGTATCTGATAACTTATCCTGAGTGCAAAGTGAACAGAGTTCAAGATACAAGAATTTGAAGATTAGGAAGGCTAGTAGTGTTTCAGACATTGACAGAAAGTGATCAGGCAGTGCAATAAGCCTTACACACTTTGTTAAAGGCTGTTCTTTAAGCAGTTTTGCATTCTGGAAGGACTTCAGTGTTATACTTGGGAATGTATAATACCTTGGGTACAGAATAATTAGTGATGGTGGTTCTCTAAGCTTCCCCTGTAAGCAGGCTAGAGTTGTTTGAACTAAATTAAAAGCTTTTTTTGGGGGGGGGGGGTGACTTCTGACTACATACAGATAGACACAAATGAAATGTCTTCCAAGAATCTCTGTTTGTGGCTGCAAACAATCATCTCAGATAAGACAAACAAATTAAAACTAGCAATTTACATCTAAATGATTACAGCATATAAGCAATTATAATTCACTTACACTAACAGAGAGCTATGCAATGGGCATAAGTCCATCAGTTTTACTAGTAATTGTCAGTCATTTTCAGTTATTGTGCAAGAAATTATTTGCAAAATTAACCTAAAAATCATGCAGTTGTATCCTACCTTACTTACTCAGCTTTGCATAGCTGATTTTTCTTTACATATAAACATTTGATGGAAGCTGCAACTTCCAATTAGCACGGGCATCTGAACAGATGGTCGTTAGAAGGCTGTCTTATCCTGCTTGCTAAAATTAGTTAAAAGCTCTACATGTAACTTCATTACTGTGGCTATGAAGGTTATTGAGAGAATCTGTGTGTACAAGGCGACCTGCATTTTGAAGGAGAAGAAGCCAACAAAAAGTGGTTCTCAGGGTACCTTCACACAAGCGACTGAACCATCTGTCCCCAGTGCGCTTTCTGAAAAGGACATGATTGCTGTGGCTGAGAGTCCAGCTATGGAGAATTTGGCTAAAAAGTTTGATTCTCTTATTGCAAGGTTGCAGAAGAGAGATACGCCCAGGACTGACTCCAAAATAAAGTACATGGAAGCAGCACTTACTGAGTAGTCACACATGTTAATAACTAGAGCGCACACAGACATGCCTTACTAAATGGATACCAGGCCTTAACAACACATTCTACATGGACTCACTCAAATCCCTACCACTGTACTCAATCCAGAGCTTATATAAGCAATCCCGTGTTTGGTTTGTGAATATGGAGTTGCCTGGTAATCGAAATTTATTTTAATTTATATTTTATTTTTTACTACTGCTTTTCACTGTTTATATGAAGAAAGGGGTTGCTTGTTGACAGGAAAATTTACTTTGATTTATATTTTGTTGTTTTACCTCTGATTTATATTTTACTTTTTACCACTGTTTTCATTATCTGTAGGAAGAAAGGCATATCTTGTAGACAAGATTATTTACTTTGAGTTATTTTTTATTGTTTTATCTCTGATTTTCACTGTTTGTTGTTAGAAAGGGATAGGTTTTACACAGGCAAACTCTAACTATGCCAAGGGGCCTAGTCAGCTATAAACTCTCACAGAATACAGACATGACAATCCAGAGTTCATCTAAACAATCCTGTAATTTATTGATATTTACTGTTAATAAGATGTGTGACTGTAAGTATAGTGAGGAGAAGCTACTATGCACATTTACATGCAATGTCAAAGAATTCCAGCTTTTGTGTGACTTTCACAAGCGGTACAGTCACAGCAATGACTTTATTCTACTTAATTTAATATTTAGTTCTAGACTGTTTGTGTGATTTTTTTCAAGAAGTTGATTTAAAATCTCTGTGAATTCTGTAGTAACTGACTTTTATTATCCTTTTCTTTTTAGACTTCTTTATTCATTCTCAGCTGAAAATGGATTCCATAAATCAGTATGCCATTAAAGATTTGTTAAAGGACAAGCTTCTTGTACAGTGTACTAACTGCAGTGTAACACTAGTGATCTGTTTTGCTCACGTCAAAAGTTGGATGATTTGCTAGCTGATGATGATTGCAGTTGTACAATTGGTCAGTTTGAAGAACTGTTATGTGTATTAATGACTGATCAGATAAATAATGTTAGTCAAAGAGCATACAGAACGCATTTATTAAAGGAAGTGTCTATTGTCAGTACAGATCACTCACCCCCTGTTGAACAAGAGAATACGACTGACAACTTTGGAATTCTGGATACAAGTATTCAGCAACCTGAGGATTCAGAGCATATAGAAGAAAATAAAAAAATAAAAGGAAGAAGTTCACAATAAATAACAATAACAAAAATAAACTATTTAATGTCTATAAAGTAAAGAGAATACATACTACGAAGGACACTGCTTTGTTATGTAACACACCGATTACAAGAAATAACATTTTTCTACAAGAAAGCCTTCAGTCTACAAAAAAAGGCTTCATTTTTTTCCAAAAGAGAAGGTAGAAAAAAGAGGCAAGGGGCAGGTGAAAAGGAAGAAATCAAAACTGAATGCGGAAAAGATTGTAGGCCATTACTGTAAGGTGTTATGGACATAGCTGTAGAAAGCTTTGCGGATATCATTTGCCTGAGAAGCTATTTTTTCTTCACACGTTGCCTTTGAATTGTTAATTAGCTCTCTTAGCTGCCTGTGTAGATTGGTCAGGGGCCTTTTAGTATGCAGGACTTTGCTTTTCCTGCACTATGCCAAGTTTTTTTTTTATTTTGTTTTATAACAAATTCATATTGTAATTCCACCTGGATGGCTGGTCTTTTGAGTTTGTCTTATACTTAATATGAGTGGGCACAGCTCGTATTACACAGTTATCAATATGGTTATACAGAGATTTTGTAAATAGCTCAGTATATACAATGGTGTTTCCTGGGTTTGGGGGGGCTTGGAATTTAGCCAAGGTATTTAGTAGAGAGAGAGAGATTAGCAATGGAATAGTTCCTATATGTTTTTGGTTTTGCTATATCCCTGGATATAATTTTTATTTCAAGCAAAACTGCCTTATGGTCAGATGTGACAAGTGAAGACATTACATTAGGTGAGGAACATCAGTCTCCCCCATGTTCGTGAGTATAAGGTTAAGGATGTTTGTATCCCTGGTAGGAGAAAACTGTTCCAGGATGTTGGTATTAAAGTTTAGGAATCATGGGGCTTGTGCATTAGAAGTGGTGTAGGATTCCCAATCCATACAGGGGTAGTTGAGATCTCCCATGAATATTGTATTGTGTTGAACGGTGAGGGACTCTAGTACATTGAGACAGGCAGTATGGATGCCCTGGGGCATGGAGGGGGACCTATACATTGCAAGGCTATGGTACAAGATGACCCTATTTATGGTGAGTTGCACATGTATGAGTTCCAGTGGGTCATACACTTAACCTAGTGTGGATGTGAGGGTGGTTTTAATATAGACTGAGACTCCTCCATCTTTAGTTTCCTCTGTGCAGCAAATTTATTTTATTTATTTATTTATTTTACGTTTGTTGACTGGGCTAGTCTAGCTGGATACATGTCCATTTTCAGTAGAGGCCCAGGGAGATAAGCTCCAAACATAAAAACATTACAAAAATAGAAATTACGAAATAAAATTACAAAATAGAAATTACAAAATAAAAATTCACTACTTACACTGAATAGCTTTCATGTGGAGATATGCTCCAAACATAGCAAAATTACTATATATGATACTTAAAGTTACTAAGGTTCTACTATATAAGAGAATTTAATAGTATATGGGTTATAATTAAATAAAAAGTTTGTCTAAGAAGAGGAAAAGTAGTTTAGAGTTTTTGCATGGGTGTTAGATAAAAGGAGATACAAGTACACTTGTGGTACTAATGTTGCCATTTGTAAGTCAAAGTAGAGGAATTAGAGATATAGGTAGAGAAAAAAGATACATATGAGGGCTGAATAAAGTTAGCTTCTAGGATTAAAGGTTGAGAGGGGACAAAGCCCAGAAGGAGGGCATATAGCAAGAAGAGATAGTAATAGGAAAAGTAAGGTTTAGTTGGGTTTAGTGCAGGGACAGAGCCAATGATTTGTCTTGTGTTCTTTGAGGTGTTTTTTGTAGAGAGATGTAGATGAGAGAGATGTGAGTGACATAGGAAGCTTGTTTCATATTTTTCCCACAATGTTGGTAAAAAGGGAGTCTCCAGCTTTGTTATTAGATTTGATATGGGCGATTAGTAGCTTATTAGCTGAACGGAGTGTCACTAGATTTTTATATGGGGATATTAAGTTAGAGGGGATTGGAGTATTATTTGGGTGATGAAGGATTTTTTGTATAATCACTAGTTGATTATACACCAGCTGGTTTTGTAGTCCAGACCACCCGAGTTGTTTAAGGTTGTGACAGTGGTGGGTTCTAAAAGGGGTGCCAGTGGCAAATCTTGCTATATTGTTATAGCTAGTTTTGAGCTTATTTAGATTAGATTTCGATAGATTGGTATATATAGGAGAGGCATAGAATAGGGTAGAAGTGAGATAGGTCTGGGCAATGGTGGTTCTAGCTAGAGGTGTGAGGTAAGGTTTCATTCTATACAAGGAGCCAAGTTTTTTATTGACCATCAGTAAAGTATTGTTGATATGATCGTCATAGCTGAGGTTATTATCTATAGTAATGCCCAGGAGATGTGTAGTAGTATCAGGGATAATAGTGGTACAGTTGTTAGAGGTAATTGTGAAGTGGATGGATGGGGAATGTTGGGTGGGAGCAAAGAGTAACAATTTTGTTTTTTTAGGGTTAAGGAGGAGGCAATGGTCAGTAAACCAATTTTCAACAGTGTTAAATACTGTTTGGGTAAGGGTTTGAACAGAGATAGATGAATTAGAAGAACATATTAGAGTGGAGTCATCGACATATTGAATACAGGTGGCTTGAGGAAAAACAGTATTGAGGTCATTAATAAAAATGGAAAATAAAAGAGGGCCTAATATAGAGCCTTGAGGGACTCCGATGTTTACGGGGAGGGGTGTGGATAGGTTATTATCCCATAGCACTGCTTGATGTCTGTTTTTTAGATAGGATGTAAACCAAAGTATTGCTTGAGGGTCAAGTAGTAAGTCATGGTTAACCATATCAAAGGCTTTTGATAGGTCAATAAATAATGCAGAGGACAGAGAATTATTATTTCGATTTCTGTCTATACAGTCAGCAAAAGTTAGCAGGGCAGTGGTTGTACTATGAAAGGGCCTAAAGCCGTGCTGGCAATTGGCAAGTAAATTGTTGTCGAGCAGGTGTTGAAGTAGTTGATGGTGAATACATTTTTCCATTATTTTGGCAAGTGGGGAGAGTAATGCAATTGGACGGAAATTGGAGATATCAGTGGAGTTGCCTCCTTTATGTAAAGGGATAATGTGGGAGACTTTCCATATGGATGGGATGCTACTTTCTGTGATGGTATGGTTTATAAGGATGGATATGGGATAAGCTATGACTTTGGAAGCTATTTGAAGATATTCAGCTGGAAGGCGGTCAGCAGACGGGGTACAAGGCTTGCGTTTTTGAAGGAGTTTGCAGATAAAGGATGTTGATACAGGTTGTATGTGGAAGGAGGGCACTGGACTGTTTATGTTTTGTAAAGGGTTGGGAGGACTGGGAGGGAGTGTCTTTGCAAGATTTTGAATAATTTCAGTGAAGTAATTATTGAAGGCATCAGCTATTTGCAAAGGATTATCATGAGGAATTGATGTTGGGGCTGGAGTTTTGGAATGTCCTGGTCGGAGAAGTTTATTGATGCCTGACCAGAACTTTTGTGGATTTTTTGTATGAGATTGTTGAAGGTGGTGATAATATTTTTTTTTATTGTCTAAGATAATGTCCTTTTTGGTTGCATTTCTTAGCTGTTTAAAGAGTAGATGGTCTGCAGAGCTCTTAGTAGCTCTCCATTTGGCCCATATTTTGTTTCGTAGGAACATTTTTTCCTTGGTTTGTTGTGTGAGCCATGGAGCTGCTTTAGTCCTGATTCGGGAGGATAGAAGGGGGGCATGGAGATCCAGGATTTGTAGGAATTTAGTATTAAAGTAAGAAACAGCTTCATCTAGTTTGAGGTGCTTCAGAGGTGACCAGTTACAGGCTTTTAGTTCATTTTGAAAGTTATCTGCTTGGAAGTGCTTTTTTGTACGAAAGGTTATAAAGTTGTTATTGGTAGGATTATGACCCTTTTGCCTTATTATATAGGTTAAAGCATGGTCGCTAATGTCATCAGGTAGTGTTCCTGGTATATAGGTTTCAGGATGACTATTTACAAGGATCCAGTCAAGAGTGGTTTCTTTATTACTAGGTTTGTGAATTCTTGTGGGGGTGTTTATTATTTGGGTGAAACCATGAAGATTAATGTGGGTACTGGAATTAGGGAAGCTACAGGTAGTCCAGTCAATATTAAAGTCACCTAGTATTATTGTTTCTTGAGGAAGTAGGGTGGAGGGGTTACTAAGAATATTTTCAAAAGTTTTAGTATTATTTCCAGGTGGGATGTAGGTACAGATTATGAAAATAGATTTAGATTTATTAAGTTGTAGTTTAATAGTAAGGGTTTCGGCATTGGTGTTAGGAGGTAGAGGTACATTATGGGATGAAACTTGAAGTTCTGATTTATACAAGATAGCTACACCGCCACCCTTTTTGGAAGTACGGTCACATCTGAGGATGTTGTATCCAGGTGGGGTTATTTCTAGGTCATGAGTAGAGGGTTTTAACCAAGTTTCAGTAAGACAAAGGAGATTAAATGCATGTACTTGTAAAAGAGCATGTAATTGACTGAGTTTGTTGTTAATGCTACGTATGTTAAGTTGAGCTATTTTGAGAGAGTTACCTAGTTGTGTGGATGTAGAAATTCCATTAGATGTTTGTGTTAGTGGAATATTGATATTTTGTTGGTTAGGGCCAGGATTAGGATGAATATCTCCATCTAATAAAAGATCAATAGGATGTTTTAGTATAGTCTTTATGTTTTTAAAGTACTTGGGTGAGCTTAGCTTGCTGGGGAAGTAGGTAACATGTGAAGATCTATGAAACTTTGGGAGTAGGTAAACTGAAGTGGAGGTTATATTGCTATGGGAGATGGAAGTGAGGTGTGAGTTTGGTATAGTTTGTTGGTGGGAAGGTATATTATTAAGTAGAGAGAAGTGCTCATAGAGGGTTAGGGTGTAGGGTAGAGTTAGGAATAGTAGAGAAGAAGTAATAAAAAGGTAATATTTAAGGTTAGAGTTATGTAAGATGGTCATTTTAGAAAGTAGGTTTTGTGAGGTAATGTAAAATGTGAGATAAAGTAAATAAATAAGGTGGGGTCTGGTAGTATAGAGGGATAATTGTACCTTAGTACAAAAGAGTGGGGATGAATAAGGAGATAGTTAAAAGAGGAGTTCTCAATTAGACGTCTAAGGTGATAGGGAGATTAATTAAGTGGGTGTGGCTTATGTTTAAGTTTAACAGCACTGGGGTGGGTAGGAATTGGGGGTAGGGGAGCAGAGTGAGCCCGTAGGGCGAATGGAGCAGGCTACAGCAAGTAGTGGCAGATTCAACAGAGACAATCAGTGAATGATGGTAGCCCAGAGAGAGACAGAGAAGCAGGTAAGTAGCTTCTAATAGAGCAAGCAGGGTATAGGTAAGAGGTTAGTGAAAGGAGAGGCTAAAAAGAATTAAAGTCGACAGTAGGCAGACAATGAGGAGAGTACAGGCTAGGAGCAGGTGAGGAGTAGTATGTTGTAATAGCAAGGCAGCAGGGCAAGGGATGAGGAAAAGGAAGGGATGTAGTGAGTTGAAACTAGTAGTATTAGGGGAGTGAGTAAGGGCACAATTCTAGAGTACACTGCCACCTAGTGGGCAGAATAAAAATTACAGCAGGTAACCAGGAATAGTAAAGTAGGTAGGGAAGGATAGTTTAACAGGTGAAGAAATTCAACAGGAGTTTCTAGAAGGTGAGAGGAGTCTGACTGCTGCCTTTCCTGACTCAGTGGCTAAGTTAGTTTACAGAGTTTAATTATAGAACAGATAAAACAGATTTGCTTACAATAGGGGTTAGTGGTGAGACATACTTTGTGATTTGGTCTAAAGGTGTGAAAGACATTATAACCTTGCATTGCTGGGATACTCTCTCAGACTTTAAAACATGTCTCAGTTAATACACAGATGTCTACACTCTCCAAGGAGAGGAAGGCTTGCAGGGAGTGGAGTTTCTTGTTAAGACTTCTAGCATTGAGCAGTACCACCTTCAGATATTCCTTTGTAGGTTCAGTTAAGTCAGGAGGTATGTTGATGTAAATAATTTCCTCACTGATGTTGAATCAATATTATGCCTGTCTGCTTGTGGTAAATTTAAGTCCCCAGCCACTATTATTCTTCCCTCCTGTGTTCTTGCAAGAAATGTATGAATTCCTGAGGGTCATTAGTACTTTCCTTTGCTGGTCTGTAAACTCTAACAGTTGTTATATGTTCCAGGATTGTCTTTATTGTCACAGTTACACAATCTATAGTACTGGTGTTATCATTGAACATTTAAGTGGGAGGCTGGCATAATGGTTAAGGTGTTTACCTTACAGACACAAGGTGCAGGGTTTGCTTCTCATGGGGTAATTGGTTATGCTTAAAATGGTCTACAAGGGCAGCTAGCTACTACTGCTTGATGAATTTATAATAATCACAGGTCTCATAATTATCTTTAATCTCTACCATAACACCTCTGCCTGATTTTTTGTTAGAATGTTTATTACAGTAAAAACATTTATACCCCAACAGAACTGATTTCCAGTCACTGTCCTTTAACCATGATTCACAAACAATAACAGCATCAATCTTATGGGAACATAGCAAAGTTTCTAGTAAAAAAAAAAAAAACTTTATTATTAATGGTCCTAGCATTTGGAAAAATCAGAGATGCATCAAATGTTATCTGTGAACTGTTAAATTTTTGACTATGCAAAAATCCTGCCTTGTGTTTGTCCAATGTTGTAAAATATCTGCTGCAAAAATTCTCTTCCCTGATCTTGACAAGTACACACCATCCTGTTTAAACACATGTGCCCAAAATTAGGCTTAGATGCTCTATACATTTCCATTTTTGTAAATGGGACATTTTTTTCATGCAGGTAATTTACCCAAAAAATAGTTTCATTTGTGGTGACCTGACCCTCTTTTCTATATGTGATTTGTGAAAAGCATGTCCTAACACGCATACAAACTATGCCATCTAAGAGGGCTGTAGGTTCCCGATTAACAGTCAGAGAGTCCTAATAGATGAGACTGTTTGTATCAACATGAATAAAAATGAATCCATACTTCCTTACATTAAGGCATTCTAAGGCCTTTCTAACATACTCACGTTTTGCTCCTGGCAAGCATAGTATTATTTGATGTTCATTATCTTCTCTACAAACGTAAGTATCATTTCCTCTAATAACTGTATCTCCAATTACGTGAGTATATTTTCTGACCAGATCTGAAGAATCTTCAACTTCTAATACAGTAATATCTATCAGTTGTTAGAAGGGAATGATCTTCATCACCATTAGTGTTATTAGTTCTACTGTTTTCATTGCTTATTATATTTGCAAACATACAATTCTCATCCTGATGGCTTTCTACTTCCACAGCTTGATGCTTAATAAACAGCATGAAAAATGCCCTCTCTGGTTCACTTGAATCACTTTTCAACTAGAGCCTACAGTCAGGTTTTGTGTCCAAGGAATGGAAGTTGTCTACAGTCATTCCCAGCAAAAAGGAGGTCCAACCACTGATCCATGTAACTACAGGCCCATAAGTCTGACCAGCCTCATATATAAGGCCATAGAAAGAATCATCATGGACATGATAAATGAGGACATAGGTAACATGCAAATGCTGGAACCATCAAAGTTCCACTTTGTTAAAGGAAGGTCATGCCTATTAAATTTGGTGGACTTATTTGACAGGGTTACTAAAGCATTGGATGAATTCAAGATTGTGCATACAGCTTACCTTGACCTGGCCAAGGCTTTTGATACAATACCCCACTCAGGCATTATAGACAAGCTCATTAATCTAGGTATAAACCCTTTTATCATCCACTGGATAGCCAACTGACTCACTGAAAGGACCCAGGAGGTCAATAAAGTTGAGGTCACCTCCACCAACAGGCCATTCACTAACATAGTCCCCCGGGGCTCTGTAATAGGCCCATTACTTTTTGGCATCTATTTCTCTGAAATGGAAAGAAACACTGCAGGTTTATGACCGACTAAGTCTGCAGACAATTGCAAGCTGTGAATTATCATTAACTACTCTTGCAGTCACTAGCATTCTTCAAGAAGGCCTATCTGTGACTAACACATGGTGCCAAAGCCATTATCTTAAACTCAATGCTAAGAAATGCATAACTGTACACTTTGCGAAGTCAACCATCCAGGCTAATTACCATATTGATAATATGCCCCTAAGACTCAACAAAGTAGTCAGGGATCTGGGTATGCATGTATACAGTAGCCTTACCTTTGACCACCATTTGGCAACAGTGGTTAGGAAATCTTTTTATATTGTGCAACTTATAAGTAAGGGCATGGCATTTAGGTCCAAAGAGGTTATTATCCCACTGTACTCTGCACTTATCAGATTAATCATGGAGTACATTGCACCTTTCGGTATGTACCTGACCAGGCATATGCAGCAACTAGAGTGATTTCTGAGGTTCCTTACAAAAAATATGAGGCATAATAATGCTGCCTTAAGCAGAGTGCCTTGAAGCCCTTTCCCTTTACTCAGTCTCCCATAGATTGCTGAGGAGTGTTCTGTGCCTGGCTTACAAGGCATCTGCAAACCCCACACTTATGAATCTCCTAGATATTCATAAGTGACATAATACCAGAAGTACAAGGTCTAGGGACCTGAATTTTGTTTGTGACTTAAACAGAGCATACTGTAGAGACAGATACGTGCGTCAGATACCACCCCTCTGATGAAGCAGGCTTCCCATCTATGCACAGCTGAGTTTATCTATTACCCAGTTTAAGAGCAACCTAGATGATTGGATGGGGAATAGGAAATTTACAACAGGACTGGCACCCATGTGCCTTATGGACAGAGGTAGCTTATAAATGCCTGGTCCTCAATGTCCTATTGGGATACAAGACATCGATATTCTTTCAGGAGAACTTGGCTAGGCTAAGATAGGCCCACCCAGTGCTTAGACTAGTAACAATACATGAACCTATGAATCTATAAACATATGTTCATGAACAACAACTGCTTCAGATTGTAAAAAAGCCTACCAGGGGAATGAAACATACTTGACATTGTTTGTGTTCCTGAAGGAATTACTGCTACTTTATGTCAGTTTTACCACCACTGATGTGCGATGATCATGGGGTTATAAAGATTAATTTGTTGCTAGGTTATTCTGCCAAACAGACATATACACCAATGCAGAGAACATTAATAACAGATTATATGGAAGCAAAATAGCAACTGTGTAAAACTAGTTGGAATGATGCATTCAATAGAAAACTGCAGAAGGAATGTGGAAAGTTGTGAAAAAAAATTTGTTTGAATGCAAAAATAAAAAAAAAAATGTTTACCAGGATATAGGCCCACAAATTCAGGAGGATATATTTCCATAATAACAAGATACTTGATTAAGGTGATAGATAAACAAATGGAAAAGAGGTTGAACTGTGACTTTGAAAACTGAAATAAAAAGGCTGGACAGACGAATTTATATAAAGATATTGAGCATAATAGGAAAACATTCTATAGATACATAAGATGTGGTAGGAGTGAAGGAATTCAGATTAATAAACTGTGTGTAGATTCTAAAATTTTTTCTCAGACATGGCAGATTATAAATCCATCCATCCATCCACAACCCCTTTTCCTATTTTTTGCACATGGGGTCAGGGTATCACTTCACCAGTGGCAATCATCTAGAACCAAAGTTTATACCACTGGGTGGCTAACCCTGCCCTGGTAAATCTTCCACACCACACTTGCAGGCGCCCTCAAACATAATCCCCCTACTGCATGTTTTTGGAATGTGAGAGGAAAACAGACCACTTGGGGGGAGCCCACATGAACACAGAAAGGACATGCAGACTCCACACAGAAAGCACCACAGCCAATAATTAAACCAGGGAACCTCTTGCTGTGAGGCAGCAATACTATCTCCTGTGCCACTGTGCCACCCATCTAGTCCACACAGCAGATTACAAATATATTTACAAAAATATTATGAAAATCAGTTTGGTTCAACAAAGTAGGTGATAAATTTTCCTAGTGACATCCAGGTAACCTCAGGTACTGAAATCAAATTAGATTATACTGAAAAGGAACTACACAAACTGGATTCAAACAAAGCACTGGGAGGAGATGAAATTAGTAATAATGACCAGAGAACACTTCAGCATGAACTTAAAGTACAATTATATCTATTTACTAGTTCATATAAATATGGAGAGATTCATCATGATTGGAGACTTGCACCTGTTAAACCTGTCTTTAATGGAAAGAGAATTAGGACAAGCCCAGAGTCATACAGAGCCATGGGTTTATTTTCATGTTGCAGAAAAATACTGGAGAAGGTTATATTGGATAATTTACTGTGAGAATTGGAAAGGGTGGGACTTGAAACCATATATCAGCATGCACATGTTGAAAACAGATATATTACCACCTGTAACATCCTGTTCTATAGCAATATAATAACAGCTGTGAATAAAAACGTGTTCTGTGATGTAATTTATTTAGATTTAACTTCAGCAGTTGATAGGGTTGTACACAAAACACTGATCAATAAATTAGAACTAGATATTTATGTACTCTTGATAAGATGGATAGCTGCATGGCTTACAAATAAAACATGGCAAGTATCACACAACAACTGGACAGGTGAAATTCAAGGTTACAGTCAGGGTGTCCCACAGGGCTATATCCTAAGCCTGTACTTGTTTAGATTGTATCTTTCAGCTCTATCTTTTTCATTTGAGGTGTTCTACAGTCCGTATAGAGAAGACTTAAAAATGCGCAAAGTGATTAAATGTGTTACAAACAGGGCATGACTATATTGACCATTTGGGCAAAGGAGAACAATGTGCTGATAAATGCATCAAAATACTAAGAATATGAGATCTGGGGAACATAAATTGAGAGGTGAATACTTAATACAACACACAGTGATTGAAGCTGTAGATTCATTTAAGAACCTGAGTATATGGGTAGAATCAACTTTGAGTTTTTCTAATCATATCAGCCAATTGGGTAATGATAATTATAGATTTATAGGTTGCATAAAAAGATTTATAAAGTCTATGGAAACAGAAATGATGAAGTCACTGTTTGCTAGTTAGATCAGACCCAAACTTAACTAAGGAATAACAATATGGAAACCTCACAAGAAAACAAGCATGAGTAAACTGCAAAGAGTACAAGGGAAATATACCAAGAACATCCATGGATGTGAAAATTTAAGTTACTATGAAAGATTAAAATATCTGAACTTGAGCAGGGTCTCATACAGATGTTTAAGAGGAGACCTTATTGAAGTATTTAGGGCATTTAAAGACAACTACCTCCGGGAAAGTTTGGGGTTATCAAAAAGTAGCACTGAATCATCAGACAATCTATAGAGAAGAAGGGGTCTGAACAGAGAGATGATAAGTCAACAAGCAAATGAGAGTAGTATTGTTGAAACTGAATTAATCCTCAAGTCTTGGCGAGTACCTTCATGAGGTGGACCCTGTTTTTCACAAAATCTCATCAAGATGATACTGATATATAGACTGTATTTATATAGCATATATCATGGACAGACATAGGTCGAAATTTAAAAAAAGATAGCTAGGTGCACAAAACCTAGGATAAAAAAGTGCCCAATCCCGGTGTGCACACTTGTGCCAGGACTGGAAAAAAATGACAATGCAGAATCCTCAAAATACAGAAACATTCCTACAATGGGGCAAGGCCAGGCCCAGGGGGAGGATGCACCCTTCTGTTGTAGAAGGAAGTAGCACTCCACAAAAATCACAAAAACTGATAGGCCAAAGAAGAGCCATAAAGATGATACAGTAGACTATTGAGGATAAGAAAGAAATTACTTATTGTTATTATTATGCAAAATGCCCAGAAATTACAGACACAAGATATACAAAAAGATTAAGAGAGAAATTATGGGGAATAAAAATACTTCCACAAGAAAAACTGTTAGAAGCCTCAAATAAAAATTTATGTTCATTAATATGACAAATTTGTGAAAAACTGCATATTGACCAAGGAACTTAGATCTGTTTGGAAAAAGAAGCATCTGAGGAAGTGTAAAAATATAAACAACAAAACCTAGAGATTTTTTGGTAAGTATATAAAAGAAATATGGACATGGGAAAGAAAAAGAGATTTAATATGATGCAATATTTATGCAAAAGTGAAAGCCAAATTAATAAATATAAAGAAGGCAGCCCCAAAGATATTTGAAGAGAAATACAGGCAAAGGCATCCAGATATGGAAAATTTCACAATAAAAAAATGTCACGATAAGGGAATGCAGAAAAGAAGATAAGTAAAGTAGAAGTTAAAACAACAGAAGTCAAAGTTATGGAGTGCCTGTGAAGTGAAGGATTTGGTGTAGAAGGTCTAATACAGGTTATATCACAGCATGGTGGAATGAGTCCCCAAAGTACAGAGAAACAGGAAGATCAGGAGACATCTGAAGAAGAAATATGGACATGGGAAAGAAAAAGAGATTTAATATGGTGCAGTATTAATGCAAAGGAGAAAGCAAAACTAATCAATACAAAAAGAGCAGCACCAAAGATATTTGAAGAGAAATGCAGGTAAAGGAACCCGGACATGTAAAACTTTATAATATAAAAAATAAGAAGACAAAGAGGAAAAGTAGAAAAAGAGATTAGTAACAGAGAATAAATAGAAACTGAGGTTATGGAGTGCCTGCAAAGTGAAGGATTCAGTGCAGAAGATCTAATTCAGAAAGCACCACAACAGGATAGTGCAATGGGCATCCAAATTAAGGGGAAACCAGTGGAATGGGAAGCAATTGGTCAGGTGCCATATGAAGATATTTTGGAGCCTTCCACAGGACACCAGTATAAACATTCACTTGAAGCTGGAGAGCAAAGGAAGGAACAGGAAACTGTGGAAACTTTGATGCAGTCAATGTTGAGGCCAGTGAGTTCCCATATGACAGAGCAGCAGATGGCCCAGGATGAAACTGAAGAGAATGTGCCACAGGTAGATGCTATAGAACTTTCTACAGAATGCCCGCAGGAAATGGAAAACAAAAAAATGTGCCCTAAGTTTAGAAGAAAATGAGCTAACAGAAGAGTTGCTTGATTTAATAGAGCTAGATAGACATATTAAGATCAATGAAAGAAATAGACTGCAGAAGGTCAATAAAACCCCAAAACTCAGAAGTTTGATAAAACAAATGAACACAGTAATTAAGACTGTCCATAGAGAAGGTTGGTAAAGATAGGGGGGAAGAGTGCATGATCACTGTGATCAAATTAACAATATCATAGAAGGAAGCAGTACACAGTTTAAGTCAGCAAACTTGGCAAGCTGAGCTGTATCCATAATAAAAGTCTTTCGGCTTTTCCCGGTTAGGGGTCGCCACAGTGGAACTCTGGTCCGCTCATGATTGGCAGTGAATTTTACGGTGCCAAGTTGCCAGCACGACACCCAACCTTCAACAAAGGCATGCCCATACAAGCTCGCATCTACCTGCATGTCTTTAACGTCACTCGACTGTGGGGAGGACATGCAGACTCCACATACAAGGCGCTCCAGCCAAGACTCGAACGGGAGAACCTCTTGCTATGAGGCGACAATGCTAACTGGTGCACCACCACAGCATCATTTCATTATTTACTTCTGTTTAATTTAGTTTATTTATATTTCTGAACAGGATGATCCTATGAATTGTGAGGAGGCATTTTTCAGGAGAAGTCTAACATGATTTGCACCTGTGATCATCCCTATCAATGGCTTGTGATACATATAAGAACACACACACAAAAAAAAATATATATATGTATATATATATATATATATATATATATATATATATATATATATATATATATATATATATATACACACACACACACACACACACACACACACACACACACACACACACACACACACACACACACACACACACACACACACACACATAGAGTGAATATACACACCCCTGTTAAAATGCCAGGTTTTTGTGATATATAAAAAATGAGACCACAATAAATCATTTCAAAACTTTTCCTACCTTTAATGTGGCCTATAGCCTGTAAAATATAAATTAAAATAAACAAATCTGTTAGGGCAAAAAATATAAAAAAAATAAAAAATGTACAATTAGCTGGTTGCATAGTGTGCACACCCTTAAACTAATACTTTGTTGAAGCACCTTTTGATTTAATGTTAATTTCATTGTACTTAGATGAGAGACAAATGTACAGCAAGAAAATATGCATTTATCTTTCACATGTATCTGCTAAACTGCAAAGGACACATATTGTTCATTAAGCCCCAATATGCATTAAAGAAATTTCAAAATTCTTGCCTTTGCTGTTTTACTTGTCTCCTCTTTCCTGCAGTTGTTGTGTCTTTTGGCTTTTCCGGGTTAGGGGTTGCCACAGCGGAACTCCGGTCCGCTAATGACTGGTAGCTGATTTTTACGTGCCGAGTTACCAGCCCTGATGCACAACCTTCAACGAAGGTACACCCATTCACGCATGTCTACACAAAGAAGACGCTCTAGTTGAGAATCGAACCGGACAGCGTCTTACTGGGAGGTGACAACGTTACCGCAGCACCACCACTACCTTCTTATTATTTGTATTGACACATTTCACATAGGGCTACTCCACAGTTTGGTTTCTCCATCTACTCTCTTTTTTTGCTCAATGTATTCTGTGACCTGAATTATTATTAGTACAGACAAAGAAAGCCACACATGAGAACAAGTGTTCACTTCTACCATGACTGTCAGCATTAAAAGTAGCACTCACTACTTCATGAGTTAATGCTTTGTCATTTGGAATAAGCTACTTAATCCATCATTGTTCATGTGGCATTTTTGGACAAGGAAAGCAGCATCCCTACAATATTTTAGGGACATTTTCAGTTCATTGTAGTGTGAAAAGAATGTTAAAATGGAAGTGGCACATTGAATATGAGAGTGGTATGTTCCAGACAGTAAGAAAAACACACACACACACACACACACACACACACACACACACACACACACACACACACACACGAACGGAACTTTGTCTGTCGTAGTAATGTTTTAAATATCATTCGCTTTTTTGCCATTTTTTTTCACAGATTGAAAAGGAATAGCCTTCAGTGTCAGTTTGTATTCCAGCACTGATATAATAGACCAGAACTATCTACCAGCCATCAGCCAAAAGGAGGCATACTTGATAGTGCTGTGTGGAGTAGTGCAGTAGCACACAAGAAATTTGTAAAGAACAAGCTAGCAAAGAATCCTTTTGGTAGTCTGGACAGGAGCTCCACTGGACTTGATGTATTATGTATGAAGCCATAAGATTCAATAAATTGCTGGAACTGTATGGATGTAAACTGTGTAGCATTATCTATGATTATATCTGCTAAACAATGTTTTGTACCTGGTAATAATTTGTTGGCTTATCAATGATGGCACCTGTAGAATTTCTTTATCTTGAGAGTAGTAATCTGAGGTAGCACTTTACCTCAGTCTCTGCAACTATTTCCTGTCATGGATCTAGCAGCAATGGTGTTGGTAAAAGTACCTTACCTGAGGAAGGGTTTATGTGTTATGCAAAATTAACACATTGACACAAGCTTTGCAATATCCATGTTGTTAATGGGCAACCATACTAACATTCTGGCTCTTTCATGACACTTAACCAAGCCTTGATGTCCTGCATCTATTTGTTTCAGCAGTTAGCCACATTGTGAAGAGGGTATCACCATTATGTCATGGTAGAGTAGCAAACCATTGTGCAATTGTGCTCTGGTAGTACAGTATTTGTACATCACGTACTTTATCTGTGTTCAGTGGTTAGACCATCCATCCCTTATAGAGTTAATGACTAGATGTAGCCCATTACCATGTTATAGCTTGCTTTAGTTTATTAAGCCTTTTAGTAGTTACTAGCTGATTCAGAAGCATAGCTGGGGTGTGGCAAAGGAGTAAGATGCCCTGGGTGCAAGGCAGTAGGGACCTCAATTGGTAAATAAGGATCAGTCAGTAGTGAAGTGTTGGCATTTGTTACAGGATGGAAATGAATTACAATAGTTTTTTTTCCTGTCAGGAGTGAAGCACTTTGGTAAGATCTGTTGTAGCAAGCAGTTTGCTACATATTTTAGAGTAGAAGATGTTTTTTTTGCTCCTCACCTTAGAGTTGAGAGGCGCAGTGGACCTGGTGCTCACTAGGGAATTGAAGAACTCCAGATCAGTGAATTTTTTTTGCAAATTGCTGGGAGCCAGAGAGCAGAGAACTAGATAAGTCAGTTACTGCTCTGGGCTGATATGCCATAATTCTGTGCATATATCGGATTGTGACTCATCAGTTACTGCATTTTTTAATGATATGTCAGCAGCAATCGGTTGCTTTCCAAGTAGACAGATTAATCTGGCAATGAAATGTATCCGTTACATAAGCAACCTCAGGTATCTTGGAGGTGCTTTCTCCAAATTGCAGGAATTAGTGGAATCAGTGGTTTATGGTCAGTCTGGAGTTGGAAGCCCTCTAACAACAATAAAGGTATCTTCTTTCCAAATGTTTTTATTAAAACTTTAAAAACATAAATAGAAGTTAATAACTCTTCATTTAGGAGAGAAATAATTGCCAACAATAACGGTATCTTGAGAACTTCTAACATACCCATATACTTGCAAAGTGCCCTTTGTATTTGCAAATACTTTTGTTTAGCATCAATTGGCATTCTAGAGCAATAAGCAGTGTATTATAAGAATTGTCCATTCACCTGGAGCAAAAGAGCACCTCAGCCATGAGTACTGGTGTCAGCACTCATAACCACTGGTGTGGTGGCATCATAGTTTAAGTGAACACAGGAGAAAACATTAGTATTTCTTTAACTTTGCTGAAGGCTTGGGCATTCCCCCATGACCAATGTACTTTTTTTTGTAACAATATCAGAGGACATAGAATACTAGACAGATTTGAGACAAACTTGCCAAAGAAATGTATCATGCCTGCATTCCGATTTAGTTGACTTAACAGAGTGGACCTTTTAGGTCTGCCATGCATTTGATTTAGCTTGAATCTGGGCTGATTCTACTAGCACTTATCATGTCAATAAAGTATGGGATTTCAGGTTTGCCAAAAATGCATTTGTACCTATTTATCTTTGTGACAAAGGGAGATACTGCCAGCACAGCTAACTGGAATTTTGTAAATAATTATAAGTCAGTTGTGAATATCAACATGGTTTACATAGAAGTCTGACAAAGGGAGATACTGCCAGCACAGCTATCTGGAAGTTTGTAAAAAATGTTTTTTTTTTTTTTTTTTAACTAACATTTTTTGTTTGTATAACATTTTTAAAGTTCAAATAGTGCTCGATTTCACTTACCTCATATTTTGTTGTATGTATATCCATACGTGTTATGTAGCTTGGAAGATTTTTCCTTATTCTTAAGCTAAAATGTAATATACTAGTATAATTTGCTAAATCTTAGTAATGCACTTATGTTATTGTGATTCTATTCTGAAGTGTTGAGCTTTTCTCCCCAGGCCTCCACTGAAAATGAACATATATCCAGTTGGACTAGCCCGGTCAACAAATGTAAAATAAATAAATAAATAAATAAAATAAATAAAAATAATTATATGTCAATGGTGAATATCGAAATGATTTAAATAAAATGCTTGTATTATTTATTTACTGGCATTTGTTGACCGGGAAAGTCCACTGGGCAAAAAGATACCCATTTTGAGTGGAGGTCCGGGGAGAAAAGCTCCATATATATATATACAAACATCAGAAACAAATATCAAAACAAAATAAAGCACTATGAAGTACAGAACAGGAGGGAAGGCTCCACAATTAAGACAGACTACTATTAAAGAAGAACATAATTGCGAAAGAGATATTATTTACAAATTACTATATAAACACCATATCATAGGTAAAAACTATATCACAAGAAAAGCAAGGTGTGCAAGTACTAGAGTATTATAATTCAGCTGAGTCGATTGAGAAATCAGAGGTGTTAGTAAGGCGGGATTAAAGTTGAAAAAGTTATGGGATTATGGGGGCTTGCATTGTATTTCACATGTACAGCTAGGGTTTTGTAAAAAAGTAATTTTTTAGTGCAGCTTTAAAGGACTTCAGAGAGTCTAGTTGAGTAATGGTGGAGGGGAGGGCATTCCAGTGTTTGGCTATACTGCATGAGTACAGGCACTGTCCTGCTCTCTTGTTGGGTTTAGTTACACTAAGAAGGGTTTTCTGTGAAGAGCGGAGGGATCAAGTGGGGGTGTATGTATGCAAGATGGACTGGAGAGCTGGGCACTTATCGGGTTGGAAAAGTAATTTATGGGCAGTAGTTAGTTGGGTAAACTGGAGATAGTGATGAAATTCTAGCCAGGATAGGTTTGAGTGCACAATGCAGTGATGTGAGCGGTTAGGCAAGTTAGAAGCAAATTTTGCTATCTTGTAGCAGCATTGCTGTAGTTTATTACCGAGTGATGTTTGGAGGTTGGTGAAAATGGGGCTCCTGTATGTAAGGGATGGAGTAAGCAGGGTGTTAGCTAATCTGATCCTAGCTTGCTTGTCAAGGTAAAGTTTATGTCGGTATAATTTGCCCAGTTTGAAGTGGATTTTTTTTTACTGTGTTGAGAATGTGTTGTTCAAAAGAGAGTTTGTTGTCGATAGTAATTCCTAGAAGTTTTGTGGATTTTGCCTGTTCTATTTCAGTTTTGTTATGTGAGAAATTTTGAATCCTGTAGTTTGAGACTTTGATGAGAATAATAACAGCTTAGTTTTTTGGGGGTTAAGCATTAGTTGAGAGTCATTCAGCCAAGTCTCTATAGAGGAGAAGGCATCTTGGGGGATTTTTTGGAGGTTAAATAAATTATTGGGGATGAGATGATAGTTGAATCACCTGCATATTGAATTAGTATGCTTTGATAGGAGACTTTATTTAGATCATTAATGAATATATTGAAAAGTAGAGGTCCTAAAATGGATCCTTGTGGGGCACCTGTGTTATTAGCAAGGTAGTCAGATTGTTGATTTTGCCATTTAAGTGATTGTTGTCTGTTGCTTAGGTGGGAGGAAAACCAGGATGTTATGCTTTGAGAGCAACCCAGCTTGCCTAGCTATTGCAAAAGTTTAGGGTGAGATACTGTGTCGAAAGCTTTTGAAGCTTAGAACTGTATATCATGTATATATCAAACTGCTGGTACAGAAGTGTGTGTTGGAAAGGTTTTTGCAAAGTGCTGTTTACAATGTAACCACAGTGTGCCCTACTGGAAGAAAACAGAAATGTACATGCACTATTGTAACTCTTTACATTGTATCCACTAGTAAAGTACCTTAGGTATGGAGAACCACAAGATGTAATACCTTAGGTACGGAGAACCATGAGATGTGCTTTACTACTGGATTTATTTGTGTACTTTACTAGTGGATTTATTTGTGAACTTTGATGCCTTTCTATACAATTTTGGTTTATTGTTTAAATTATATATTTTAATAGTGGAAACTGGAATACAGCAGGTTAACTTCAGTCCAGCAAAACTTCAGAAAAATAGCTGAAATTAAATTATTTTATGGTGGCTACATACACTATGGCTGTGCTGAGAATCTTTCTCTATTGTCTTCAGAATTAATTAATTACTACAATTGTTTTATGACTTCCAGAATCTGCCAAAGATCTGAGGTCTATATATTTTCACATGCAGATGAAAAATACTGCTAGCTTCCAGCAGTGGGGGTTTCATCTGGGAGAGAGTCAGATAACAACAAATTATGTCATTCTGCAAGCTATCCCAGCAGTGATATTTGAGATATTAATTTAAGAAGTCTCTTAGTGAGATACAGCATTCTGTATTCTGTCTTGGACCTGACAACAACTAGAAGATCCATTCACCACATCTGCCTTGCTCTGTAGTAAATAAGTTCTTAGGGTACAGTATAACTCTCTTAAATATAGTCTGGAATATAGCAAAGCTCAGTTTAGATATTTTTCTTTATTTATTGGAGACTGTTCTGCAATGTTGTTTTAAATATTTACTGTGGTTTTGAACTCTGATGTCACTGTGAATATATACTGAGCAGTGGCGGCTGGTGACTTCAAATCAAAGGGGGGCTGCAGGAGACAGCTGAATGGGTGGGGTCAATGGGAAGGGGTGTGGCCAACTAGAAAGGGGAGGAGCTATGCTCAAAACCACAAAAACTAACTAAATACACTGCCCTGGGTGCCAAACCGTCATTATGAGAGTCCAATCATGACAAAATGAAGTGTAGAAGAATAAAAATATTTCAATGCATTGGCTGCATGACAGCTTACTTAATATCTAGATGGAAACAAAAAGGTTGTGAGGCATTAAAAAATAAATTGCTTAACATTAACGGAATGCCAGTCAAAATCAAGTATAAGAAAAACAAGCAGCACTCAACTCAAACCACTTCTTGCACTGCAGTTCTAATTATAATTTATATTCAGCTTTATTAAAGTACCAAGTAACATGCTGAAAGTAGAAATCTCTGATGCCCCCACTTGTAAAAATGTTTCTTATCCAAAAAAAGACCTGCTGCCTGACAACTATCTACTTGTTTCATGGGGAAAACATGATCAAAGTAAAAAATGAAAAACAAACAATAAATAAGCTCAAGATACATTGCTTAAAAGGATTACTGTACAGGTTATGGACCATACGATTGACATTCTATTTAGTTTACAGGTAAGGCCTGCAGAGATGACTGGAAGTCTCCAAGCGTAATGAGCTTCTTAAAATAATGTAATCCTGTCCTTTATTACAAATACTGTCATATGCATTTCAATACCCAAGGCTTATACATTATCTAGTTAAGTATTCTCTACATGGCAACAACAGAAAGGCTTTCAATGTTGGTAATTCTTTAACAGTATGCGTATTAAAGCTTACTTGCATCTTACAATCTCAGCCAAGCTTACCTGATGGTCATTAAAGTATTGCTACTTAAACACAGAGCAACAGGCACTTTGAGTAATAAGCATAAATCAACAGTACAAAAAATATGACAGAAACCAAACCATTCTGCAAAATTCAAGGACAGATGAAAAGCCACTCTAGTACTTGTGTCTACCTTGGATGGGGGGGATACTCTGCACATTTACACTGCATAACTACTCCTTGCCTTGCTTCAACACATCCATAGTCACTACATGGGGAAGTGGGATGCAACAAGTATGTCACAATTTGAAATGTCTCTGGCTGACTGTGATGGCCCTGACACATTTGTCATACCTCTCAAACTCAGAGCAAGAAATCTGGACAAAGCCATACAAAGAAGTGGGACAGAGGCCCAAAAATAAGGACATTTTTTAAATATTGCTCTTATAAACTTAGAAAGATAATAGAATAGGTCTTGCATTAGTATGAATTTTCTGAATGGTATGAAATCTGAAACTCAAATGTCTGTCATTATTTTCTAACTTCAGTCTTTAATGATTTGTCACTAATTTGCCAAAAAAAAACAATTTTATGAAAAATGGACCAAAAAGGTGATGCAAAAATGTAAAATAGCCACACAATACAGCTGGGAACCTGTCAAAGAAGGGACACTTTAATATTAGTACTGCTAACTTGAGCAGCTGACAAAATAAAATAATCTACATGCATTTCTGAAATAAAAGTAATCTATAACTCTGACTATTACAGTTATTTCTTAATTGTAAACCCTCCATGTTTTCTTCCAAAATTGCTATTTTGTGGAGGGATTATTAGGGGGAAGAGCAACATTTTGAGCCAAAATCAGGGACAGTTGAGAGGTTTGGCTATGCCTAATTCTATAAAGCAATTTATTTGCATGTACCTCTCAACCTGTTAATGCAATAAATCCGGACAAGGTCAAATATATTGGGGGAACATATAAACAGTACTAAAAATTGCTCTTGTATAAACTGAGACAGTTGATAGAACAACAGGTCTTACTTTAGCATGCATTTTTCTGAAGGTTATGAAGTCTGAAACTCAGTGTGTCATTATTTAGTGACTTAATTCCTAAATGATTTGCCAGAAAACCACAAATTTTATGAGGAACAAACCAAAAATAAGAAGCAAAAATCTATTCATTCTTTGAAAATCTGGACAGTTGGGAGGTATAGTTCAGCTGGGGCTGTCTTTAAGTTTGCCGCCTTCCCCCTCACAAAATCATGGTCGAATGGAGCCTCCCCCTACAGCCATTCCAATTATCCATTATTTGGCTATTTCACTCCATTTACCATAAACACTAATGTGCATACTGATTTACTTCTATGATGATTTGGACTTTATTTGAAGGTTTTATTTTGCATTTTACAGCACAAACACTAAGACATCTGCTAAACAAACTTAGCATTAAAACTTCTCTGCCCTTGAAACTCACATTCATTGAAACAGCATTTAAACCCACATTCAAAGAAAATACATTTTACCAGTGGCAGATAAAGAGTAATTCTGGGCTGTTTTCAAATCATAGGCCCCTTGCATATGAAACATACATGTGCTCTTTGATACACCTTCCTATTGTTTTGAACATTTTTCCAGTAAACTATGAAACAAAACGCATGCACCAATAATGACAAAACTGCCCAATTCAGAACATCTTTCCAGTAAACAATGAAACAAAATGCATGCACCCATAATGACAAAACTGCCCAGTTCAGAACATTTTCATCATAAAAGTCTACTCAAACTTCTACAGTTCACCATTATCAGTAAATATGCACAATTCTACAGTCCACCATTATCAGTAAATATGCACAATTCTACAGTCCACCATTATCAGTAAATATGCACAATCTCTGAAGAAGTAAAAAAGTCATCTAAATAATTCCACATTAAATAAATCTGTAACTAATGAAGAGGTTGCTGCTAGCAAACACCTTTATATTTCATGGTTTCATCGAAAAATAAAGTGTCTGATGCCCCTGAGGAATAAATTGCCTATATTACATTAAAAATGATAAGCTAGTAATATTGCAATAGGAAATGGATGGCAAACTGATAACAGGCTCATAGTTAGTATCTTAACTTTTTCAGTACGGCAGCATTCACCCCTTGTGGGAGTAGAACCAACAACCGTCTGCATCAAAAGCAAGTACACAACCCGTTGTGCTATTAACAATGCAAGCTGACTTAGCATAAGCAGCACTAAACTTCTCTTCCCCTGCAGCTCTCAGCTCCTTGTAAAATCTACTCAATACTCAACTGCATCTCAACTTCGCAGCACAAGAAATCTGGAAAAAGCCAAATTTATTGGGGGGGTGGGTTCAAAAGTTCAAAAACCAGGGACACAAACATTGCTTGTATAATCTTGGAAAGTTGCTAGAATAAAATGCTGTGTTACCACCATAAATTTTACTGCCAAGGTCCCTGTGCAAAAGAGTCAGAACAACATACCACTATGCCAAATCACCTGCTTTGTGAAAGAAAAATGCTGTGTTACCACCATATATTTTACTACCAATGTCCCTGTGCAAAACAGTCAGAGCAACATACCACTATGCCAAATCACCTGCTTTGTGAAAGAAAAATGCTGTGTTACCACCATACATTTTACTGCCAAGGTCCCTGTGCAAAAGAGTCAAAGCAACATACCACTACGCCAAATCAGCTGCTTTGTGAAAGAGCGGAAGATTGAAACTTAAATGGCTATCATTTAATTAATTCAGTTTTCACCATAGCTGTCAACCTCTTAGCACAAAACACTTGGACAAACCCAGTAATGAGGGAATACAGCCCTCGAACATATTCAGTGAATTCAGTTCTTGCCATAGCTGTCAACATTAGCACAAAAAACCTGGACAGTCCCAAAAATAAGGACAAATAAATATTCATCTTATAAACTTAGAAAATTGCCAGAATAAAAGGTTGTGTTACTATGTTTTTTCTGAAGAATATGAAGTCTGAAATTCAAATGCCTGTCAATTTTACTTCTGATGGAACAAAAACAATTTTCAGCAGAGGCCCAGGGAGAAATACTGCAGACACATGTCTTTGTAAAATGGCAGGAAACCAGAGCAAATCCATATAAACACAGGGATGAGATGCGTGACTACACACAGAAGGCACTCCAGCCAAGAAAACCTATAGCTGTAAGGCAACAATGATACTACTGCACCATCAAACATGTAAGGAATTAAACATTCAGAAACCTGAAGTCTGAAATTCAAATGCCTGTCAATTTTATTTAACATTTGTTAATCAGGACAGTCTGACTTGGAACTAAAAAACTATTTTCAGCAGAGGCCCAGGAAGAAATAATGCAGACATGCCTTTGTAACATGGGAGGACACAAAAGCAAATCCACACAAACACACGGAGAAGATGCAGACCCCACACAGAAGGCACCCCAGCCAAGAATCAAACCTGAGAACCTGCAGCTGTGAGGCAACAATGCTACCACTGCACCATCAAGTATCAGGCATTGCAACATTTAGAAGCCACAGATATTATGAGGAACAGATCAGATCAAATATGAGGCAAAAATCTGCAATTTTTTTACAAATGGTGGTGGGTAGGGAATTCAGGTCCTTAACACCTGCATACAAGGTACAGGGTTCAAGCCTGAGGTATTCCCTACCACACCACCATGAGTTTGTTCTAGCCACCAGTATATGCAACTGGGGCATTTTCACACACACACACACACACACACACACACACACACACACACACACACACACACACACACACACACACACACACTTCAATACCTGGAGCGACATCAGTACATGTAGATCCCTTGGGCCATTAATTCCATAGTGACACTAACGCCAAATCCCTTCAGAATCCATAGTGACACTAACGCCAAATCCCTTCAGAATCCATAGTGACACTAACGGCAAATCCCTTCAGAATCCATAGTGACACACTCCAAATCCATAACTGCCCGCACAATACATCCACCACGCGTGATCCAAGACTCCGTCTGCCGACGTTGCAGTCCGGGTCTGATCTGTTTCCAGCGACAGTCTATACAGTTAAAACTGCATATACTTCTGGGATCTCTGCTGTTACATGTTTCCCAGTCCGGACTGCTGCGGAGACAGTCTGCGCATGCTCCAGACTGTCTCAGCAGCAGTCCGGACTAGTGCACATGCGCGAAAGTCCGTTTTTTTTTTAAATTTTATCCGCAAATTTTAATTGTTTTATTTCTTTACTTTTCTTTACAGCTGGGGGGGCTGCAGTCCAGCAGTCCAATAGCACGGGCTGCCCCTGATACTGAGTATTTTCTTGTTCTTTTATTGTTTATTATTAAATATATTTAAACTTTTATTTGTGGCTAATTGTTGTGAGACATATTGCAGTTCTGAGAGTACTTGCATATTTATTTGGTGACACTGTGTAGGCCATTCCTAATAGCCTTGCTCTTCGTCAAAGTACCATTTGTATTAATAGTAACATTACACCCTTTATTATGGGCCTTAAAGTAGCTGATAAGAGTTGGCTGGTGGCAGTGATAACTACCTTATAGTCTGGGCAAAAGGGGGTATAGCTAGTAAAGCTGTGCCAGACTTTAACGAAAAGCAAACTAAACAAACTCAGACTTTCCCAGGTATATGTGTGTGTTTGTGTAAATCAAACCCAAGGAGTATGTGTGTCAGCTACTTGGGCAGGGACATGAAGCACTGTTTGGAGAGAGAGAGAGAGAGAGAGAGAGAGAGTGCTGGAGGTCTTGGCTTGGCCACACAGCTGATATCTTAACTCTATAGCTATGCCAGTGGGGAGTTTTATTGAGGATCTGGAGAAAGAGGAGATATCAGCCCCGGACTGCCTATGGTCTTTGTGTGCTCCTAAGGGAAATGGCACAATGTAGAGAGCTGCATCTGGATATACTGTGTGTGTTCCTGTCATCTTCCCAGTATAAATCCTCCACTGTTGGCAGTGGTCAGGATTGAGGCTCCTTGGTTACTGGTCCAGTAGTGGTGTGTCACATTTATTGGTGGAAGTGGTGATATCACATCACATACTGGGATTCAGTGGTGTGGATACTGAACTCCTGTAGCCTGTAAACAGTGGTCGCTAAAGAAAGTGTTTGTACTCTCAAGCAGCCACATGGTGAACATTCAGAGTTTCATATCATAATAGTTATATTTATTTTTGTTAGCTTAGTTAGTAAGGGAGAGTAGGCAAGGATGTCAGCAGAGGAGTATGGCAAGCTGACAAGGAGCCCATTGGCTGAGATGTGCCAAGCCAAAGGACTGGTGCATGCCACCCTGACTAAAGCAGAAATGACTGTAGCCTTAACTATGGACCAGCAACCAAGAGGGCAAATAGACTGGTCTTAGGGATGTACAACTCTAAGAAAATGTGTGTGATACATATATATATATATATATATATATATATATATATATGCACATTTTTATACATACTGTATATTAAAAAAATACTTCGGTATGGATTGGGGATTTGGAATTAATTTGTGATTGGACAAATGAATGATTGTATTTTATTGACTCAGTGTTCTGATTGGGTGGTTAGTTTATTGAATGATGTATTTAATATGGATGTGACTTGTTATTTCAGTTCTGATGAAGTCCAGCATTTAAGGATGAAAGCTCTAAACTTTCATTATTTTGGTTAATAACTTATTTGACACTGCGTGTTCATGGCTGGTCTTTTGCCAAGACCATTGTTTTGTTATTATTTTTTCTTGGCAAATACATTTGCTGGTTATTTATTTGTTTGAAACAAAACATTATCATCAAAATGTAAAGACTGTTACATTTTGACTATGGCTCTCTAGACATATCAGCCAAAATGCTCTTCAAGTGTATAATGTGGAAATACTATAGCACCAACCAGCTTAGGTGCAAAACCCTCAAAAGTAAGTGATATGAACTACTACTTCATGACTGCACCAATTTTACATCAACACATATTCCCAAAAGTATGGCATTAAAAGTTGATATGCAGAATCATGGATACATATTACACTGATGCCAGCCCATCAACAAAACACTTACCCCCTAAGAAACTTGCAAAAAACTATACTGATCATGAAAAGAAAACACTCTTCTTTTGTCATCAAAGAACCAAAAAAACCCCACTATCAAACACAATGGGTTTTTAGTAGCAATGTGTAGAGTTGGGGGTTATGATTATGGATATGGCTAGAAGTAGCACACATAAATAAGTTGGTGCACGGGGGTCAACACCTTACTGATGTGTGCTAACCCTTAACACTGCCCACAACCCCAGCCTTATATGTTATATTATTAAAAACCCTCTCCCTGACAATACCACCAAACAAAACAGACACACACATATATACTTGGCAAGCAACAATGTATACACACACACAATAAAGAATGTATCCGCCTCTCTAACCTTTACTCTAACCATAATCTGCAAGCACTCACACAAACTCTCTAACTACCAATGTTAAAATTTTCAGCATGTTTGAAAGCTTCAATATTACCATCCACTCCCTCTACCTAGGGTGAAGTGAAGGGGTGGCTGCCTGGGTATAGGTTGTCAAGGGTCATAAATGTGCAATTATCAATGCAAAAGTTGAATACTGGCATTTAAATTAATACTTCAGTTTGCACTGATGTAGTGCTGGCATTCATTCACTCATTTAAACCATCATTCATTCAAATCATTTAAACAGCTATGCATTCATTCAAGCTAAACACTTGTGCATTCATTCATTCATTTTCTCATTCAAACCATTTAAACACTTGTACAGTCATTCATTCATTCAAGCCATTTAAACATGTGTGTCTTCATTCATTCTTTCAAATTATTTAACACTTGTGCATTCATTTAGTCATTCAAACCATTTAAAGAATTGTGCATTTATTCATTCAAACCATTTAAACACTTGTGCATTCATTCATTCATTCAAGCCATTTAAACACTCATGCAATCATTCATTTAGGCAATTTAAACACTTGTGCATTCATTCTTTCATTCAAGCCATTTAAACAATTGTGCATTAATTCGTTCATTCAAGCCATTCAACTTGTGCATTCATTCATTCAAAGCAATTAAACACTTGCACATTCATTCATTCAAACCATTTAAACACTTGTACATTAATTCATTAATTCATTCAAGCCGTTTAAATACTTCTGCATTCATTCATTCATTCATTCATTCATTCATTCATTCATTCATTCCAGCCATTTAAAATCTTGTGCCTTCATTCATTCTTTCAAACCATTTAAACCCTTGTGCATTCATTCATTCAAACCATTTGAACACTTGTGCATTCATTCATTCAAACCATTTAAACACTTTTGCATTCATTCATTCATTCAAGCCATTTAAGCACTTGTGCATTAATTCATTCAAACCATTTAACAATTGTGCATTCATTCATTCAAGCCATTTAAACACTTGTGCATTCATTAATTTATTCAAACAATTTAAATAGTTGTTCATTCATTCAATCAAACACTTGTGCATTTATTTATTCATTCAACCATTTAAACACGTGTGCATTAATTCCTTCATTCAAGCCATTTAAACACTTGTGCATTCATTCATTCAAACCATTTAACACTTATGCATTCATTCATTAATTCATTCAGGCCTTTTAAACACTTCAGCATTCATCTGTTCATTCAAGCCATTTAACACTTGTGTGTTCATTCATTCATTCATTCAAGCCATTTAAAGATACACATCCATACATTCATTGATTCATTCATTCAAACCATTTAAATACTTGTGCATTCATTCATTCAAGCCATTCAAGCACTTACGCATTCGTTCATTCATTCAAACCATTTAAACCCTTGTGCATTTAGTCATTCATTAATTCAACCCATTTAAATACTTGTGCATATGCATAGTAATTTAAATGGTTTGAATGTGATTTTTTTGTCTCTTTGTACTCAAACCAGTTTTGATGTTGCTCCTCTCATTTATTCTTCTACTCAACAATGAATGCTTTCAACAAATTCACAAACTAGAATTATCTGTTGAAAACCTATGCATTCACTTGACTGTTTTGTTACCATTCTCACATTGCCATTCATTTTGATAGCCTGTGGTTAACTCTGGTACATACTACTCAATAAATTCAGTTACACTCTCTGTCAGTCATGCTCAATGTCTGCCCATATATTAGCTCTGCTTTTAATTTAGAGAGTACTGGAAATTGTACCCTGCTGGATGTGATGAAGTCATATAGGAGAGCAGCTCATCATCATCATCATCATCAAATTCAGTCCTCTTTTTTCACATTTTTACATGGAGGGGTGTTGTGTTAACTTTTTGTCTTCCCTCTCCTGATTCACTACCACTCTGCTACCTTCTTCAACAATTATGCCTGACTGTAACAGGTCTTCTCTCACACAATCAGTCCATCCAGCTCTTTGCTGGACAGCCTTGTTTTCTCTTGCCTTCCCCCTGTCTCTCCCATATCTTCTTCAGATCATTTTCTGATTTCCTGCAAATGTGACCAAATCATCATGATCTGTTCTCTTAGACCTTCTCTGCAATGGATGCTACTTGAGCTTCTGCTCTGATGACCTAATTTCTTCATCGGCCCAAAGTCTGCATCCTACCACTCATCTCAAGCACTTTACCTCTAGCTTCCACAACTGCTCTGCCTTAACTGCCCAGGTTTCTGTACCATATAGTAGTACTGGTCACACCATTGTTTTATGTGCCTTACATTTCAGCTTCTTTGGTATTCTTCTGTCAAGTCATTTACATTGACACTGTGACAGATGTCTGCAGCTGCTTTGATTCTAGCTTTGATCTCCCCATTCAGACTTCCCTTCTTGTCAACCACCTATCCCAGTTAGGTGAAGCTGTTAACCTGTTCCACTACTTTCCCTCTATCTCAGTTTGCAGCTTGTTTTGATTCCCCCATTTGCTACCATGTTATCTGTGTTTTATTTTCTCGGTTTCAGCACATGTGCCTTCAGTTTTACATTCCATTACCCGATCACCTGCTGAAATTCCTCTTCAGAGTCTGCTTGTAATGCCACATGACTGCATAAAGCAGCTTTATTTATCTGTCCCTTTCAACCTGTTTGCCAATATAGTCCATCATCAATATGAACAGCAGTGGGCTCTAAGCTTATCCCTTATGCCCACTTACTCCCACTGAGAACTCCTCTGTGAGTCAGAACACTGTACTTATGTCATTAGGCCCTTGTGCATAGCCTGCACTAATTCCACCATTTCCAGGACTTCAAACCATAACTGGACTGCCCGAATCAACTTTCTTGGGACCTTGACATATGCTTTCTGTAGTGTAAGAATGTCCAATTAGACTTTTTCCTCATCTCTATTTTCACAGGTTCATAGGTTGGTACTAGGCTATCGGCTCTAGGGCATATACAAGCCTAGTCATAACAATTCCCTGGATATTTCTTCCCACAATATTTACTTCCCTGGATCCCTGTCTAGCAGGGTGACTGACGTGATCCCCGAGGTGAATTTCCTATCTCCCATCCAATTGTCAAGGTTCCTTTTGAAGAGGGCCAAGGAGGTGCTCTTCTTGACATGTATGGGCAGTCTATTCCAGAGTATGGGGAGTCTCTGGGTCAGGAACCTATCCCTCCAGCATGTTTTGTTCATTGTGATGACAAGGTTTAGATCGCTGAAGCTTGTGGCTCTGAGTTATTGGGATTTCTTTAAGTGGAGCATGTCCAACAGCTCAGGGTTTGACATGGCCTTGAATGTTAAGCAGAGATCACCTCTGAGTAGACAATATGCCACAGAGTATAGCTGGAGTTTTTTTAGATGGTCAGCATATGGCATCTGCTTTAGGCCTGTGATTCTTTTAGTGAGGTATTTCTGTGGCCTTTCCAGCTGTTGCAGATGTCCTGTGAGGTACATACCAAACAGGGGCGCTGTACTCTATAATGGGTCTAATGAGGGATGAGTACAGTGGTGACAATGACCTCCTTTTTTCTGGATGAAAAGCCCGTAGTGATGAGGTGTGCCACATAGAAGGATTTCCTGACTGTTGTGGTGATGTGGTTATCGAAGGTGAGACCACTGTCCACCTGTGCTCCTAAGTCTCTCATCACACTTTCTGTGTTTAGTGTATTGCCACCTATGTGGTAATTCATGGGTACATGTTTTTCCGTAAGGGAATAACTATACATTTCTTAGCATTAAGCTTGAGCCCCTGGCTCTGGCACCAAGCATCTGTTTATGTAAGGCCATTTTGTAGAATATCCACATCATTTGGGAATTTTTATTCTATTATCTGACTGACTACAAACCTTGGGTCATTTCTGCATCCTGATCTGAATCGTAACTCTTCATCTCCCACCTTACTTTTAACTATTCTGTGTATTCATTTATCACTCACTCTGTCCACTACTTTCATGCAGTGTGACAGGAGTTTGATACCTCTATGCTGTCCACATTTGTGAATGTCCACTTTGATCTTGTATAACGGTACTAAAATGGTTATTCTCCAGTGATCTGGGGTATGCCTTTCTCTCAATACTGATATGACTACCCCCTGAAGTCATTTCTCCCCAACATGTTGATCATATCTGCCGTGACTTCATCTGAGCCTGCTGCTTTTCCGGACTTTATTTTCAGTAGTGCTGTTTTTAATTCCTTTAGAGCAGGCTCTTCTTCCTTCTTCATCATAGGTTGTGTCTGATGCAGTACAGCTTCTGTGGTGTTTTCTTCATTCAGAAGCTGCTGGGAGGGCTCTTTCAATCTGTCTTTGATATCCTGTCGAGTGGTGAGCAGGTTGTTCTTTGCATCCCTTATGAAGAGTGTCTGATGACTATATTCTTTACCTTTCAGTCTTTGCCTTTCTTTGTGCCATCTGCTTAGTTACTTAGTTACTTTTCAGAAGATGGTAGAATGCCTGATGCTTTGTTCTTTGCTATTGCATCTCCTCTCTTAGTCTCCTTTTAACAAGCCATATTCCTTCTTAGCCAGATCCATCTTTTATATCCCACTTTTTCCTGTACTCCTTCATTTTGATGACTTCATTGACAGCTTTCCTTATGTATGATAATTCCATAAGTGGCTCGGATGAAAAGCTCGTCTAATGTCCTCACACGTTATTCGGAGGTGCTGCCATTCTCCTTCTTTCACCCCTAGTATTTACTGTCCTTCCTCATGTGCTAGAACCCTAATTATTTCCTTGATCTCTAGTGCTTTCATTTCAGTCAACTTCTTGATTTTTAGCCTTGTCTCTGCTGATCTTAGAGCCACCATCAAGCCATTTGCCAAACAGAAGTCTAGAATGGCCTCTCTTCTTTATTCCTGTTGCCCGACCCATGTGAATCCTTGCGTGGTGTTCTGTCTGTCCCAATACAAGCATTCATGTCCCTCATTATCAGCTCCAATTCATGTCACCCTGTTTTTTTCTATTTGGTCCTGCAACTAGTTTATTTCTTTATTTATTGCATTAATTAACAGAGAAAGTCCAACTGGGTGCACGATCCTTTTTCAGCAGAGGACCCTGGAGAAAAGCTTCATATTTCATATACAGGTGAACATCAAAAGACAGTATACATATGTGAAAACATTGTTTGTTTTACAAGAGATGGTATATGTAAATGACAACGTTGATCATTTTACGTAGAACAATACAATATATAGGAGCATCCAGTAATGATAAAGGGAGACAGTGATATTTAAGGGGTTGGGAGAGTGGACTAATGGATAAGGTGTTTACCTTACAAACACAAGGTACAGGGTTTGAGTCTCACAAAGGATAATTGGCTAGGCTTAAAATGGCTCGCAAGGGCAGTTAGCCTAGTACTAATCTATGAACCTATGAAAACATTTAGTAATAGAGGTAGCAGTTGACAGAGGAGTAATACATTTATAGTGCAATACATTGGTTTGATAGTTTACTAACAGTAAGTGTTAAATTAAGCAGATGCAGTATAGATTGGGATGGAAAGGGAGAGAGAGTCTGCATACTGGAGATCTGTTTAATTAGAAGCTGGGTGATGAGTCTAGGTAGGTATAATTATGGGAGATACAAGAAAAGGAAGAACGGGACAGAGCCAGAGTTATTTGTTTGCTATCCAGGGGAAGAGTAAAAGCAGATCCAAGATTTGTCCAGGTGAGATTTTATGAGGAACTTGAAGGTTTTGTGATCTTTTTCTAGTCTGAGTGGGGTAGAGATCTAAGCTTTGGGAGGGAGATTAGAGAAAAGTGCATCTTTAGAGGTGGCTATAAGAGTTTATTTATGGATTGTAATGATCTTGGTGGTGAATATAGCTGGATGAGTGCAGTTAGGCATGGGCAGTTGTTAGCTGCGTAGAGATGTTTACGTAGGAATGTTAATTGCGGTTGGTAGATTTGTAAACATTGTAGAAGAGTAGAGAAGGGTGAGTAAGAGGAGGGTGGGGGCTAGGTGTTTTCTGACAGTGTCTGTGTGGGATGGTTTGATTCTAAAGAGGGTGTGAGGGACAGTTTGATTCTGTACAAACTGCCGAGTTTTGAGTGTTTTTTTCCACTACATTTTGAACATAATAATCAAATTTTAGTTTTCATCAATGTAATTACCAAGTAGTTTGGTGTTGGGAACAAGTTCAATGTTAATGTTGTGAAGTTATGTGAAATGATGATTTTTGGGGTATTGCATTTTTAGGTGTGAACAGGATGAGCTCAGTTTTATTTAAGTTAAGATGTACCTGTGAGTTAGCTAACCAAGATTCAAATACTGTGAATGATTCCTGTGCAATTATTTCAAGTTTGGCATGGTTGTTAGAATCACAAATTAAGTTGGCATTGTCTGCATACTGGACTATTGAGGTATGTTGCGAAAGTTCATTAATAAAAACATTGAAAAGTATGGGGCCACGAATTGAGCCTTGTTGATGCCGGTAGTTACAGGTAGAAAGGATGAGAACTGGTTTTGCCATTTGACAGCTTGTTGTCAACAGAAGAGGTAGCTTTGGAACCAGGACATGGCGGGGTTATTTAGGCTTATGTAACTTTGTTTAGCAGTACTTGATGTCAAACATTGTCAAAGGCTTTGGAAAGATTAAGAAATAGGGCTGATACTATTTGTCCATTATTTCTATGTAAGTTAATTTTGTGGGTGAGGTTTTGCAGGGCTGTAGTAGTGCTGTGAGAGGGTCAAAAATCTTATTCAGTGGGGGGACAGAAGGTTGTTGGTAATGTATAGGCTAAGTTGTGATTGTGTGCACTTTTCAAGTAGTTTATACAGGAGAGAGAGTAATGCTATGGGTCGGAAGTTAATCAGTTCAGCAGAGTTATCGCCTTTGTGTAGGGGTAATATATGACATTTTTTCCATAATAATATAACATAAGACTCAGCGACAGAGCAGTTGATGAGGATGGAAAATGGATCGCAAATTGCTTCAGCTGCCAGCTTTAGCTATCTGGAGAAAGTTGTCTAGGACAAGTGTGGTGGGTCATAGTTTGAGAAGGAATTTTTTTTGGTGGAGGCAGGTGTGGGTTGGAAAAAGAAGGTGTTAGTTTTGGAGTTAGTATCAGCAGAAGGTTGGTGAGAAGGGGAGCATTTTTATTTTAAGGCTATGATGTATTATATGAATTGAAAGCTGAAGAGATTGGCAGTGGGTTCAGTATTAGTGGAGTTGTTTATTTTGGAGTCTGGTTTGGTAGATAAACTTGAATGTAGTAGTTAGTTTATGGCAGTCCAAAGGGTTTTAGGGTTTCTATGGTTGAGAGTTCGTAAGTCAGAGCAGTAATTTTTTCTTGTTGGCTTGGACAAGATATTTGGAGTGATTTCTGACTTATCTATAGGCTTGTAGATTATGTTGTGTTTTGTTTTTATTCCAGGATTTCCAGGCTAGTTCTCTCTGATTCATGACAGACTTTGTATTTTTGGTTAGCCATAGGGCAGGAATGGGCTTAACTTACTTATTTCCAAGTGTGGTGAGGTCATTTAAGACACCTAGGGAAGTTTTGCTAACTGTGTCATCTAGAAGTTCCAGTTGTAGAGTTTTAAGTTACATATAAATGCACTTAGTTAAAAAATGGGTAAGGTTGTACACTTCATTTATGTAAAGATTTTGGGGGGTTAAGTGACATGACCTGACTAGGAAGGTAGGAAGGTGGTCACTTAGGGAGTTAGAGAGTGTGTCAAAGGTGGAGATAGAATTGGGAGAATGGGTGAGGATCCAGTCAATGGTAGTGCCTTTATTCAGACTGTGTGAATAATTGGAGGAGGAGTTGATTAACTGAGTAACGCCATAAAGGCTGATGGCACTGAGGCTGTTTCAGAGTGAATGAAAATCCAGTCAATGTTAAAATCACCTAAGATTCGTTTCTCATGGGAAATACTGGAAGCGATCCAGGATAGGAATTCTTCCATCCATCCATCCTCAACCCCTTCTCCCATTTTTGCACATGGGTTGGGGTATCACTTCAACAGTGACAATAACCTAGAGCCAAGGTTTACACCACTGGGTGGCTAGCCTTGCCTTATATTATTACCACAGGAAATATAGATGCCAGTGACAGAGATTTGCAATGATTTAGTTTGAGGAACATATGCAGAGTTTTGGCATTACTGAATTATTGGGGGGGGGGGTTAGGGGAGAGGGTGAAGTAGAGGCTGTTTTTGAAAAAGGCAGCAACTCCTCCTGCTTTTATATGAATTTTGTCTTTTCTAAGTACACTGTAACTGGGGAGAAGAATTTCTTTGCTGTTTTGTTTTAGCTAGGTTTCAGTGATTATAAGGATGCCAGAGGAATGTTGGCTTATCCAAGCATGAAGCACTGCTAGCGTGATACAGATAATCTAATGTTCAAGTGATGTATGTGTAGTGGCAATTAGGTTGGGATGCTTGGGAGGTGGAGAGATTTTGTAAGGGGCTGTTGGCAATTTGGGGCCTGGGTTGGGATGTATATTGTCTCCTAAGATAAAGTTAGGTGCGTTATGATGAAGATAGGGGTACCACTTTATCTCTCTTTTTTGTTGTGATGAAAGGTGTGTTGTTAACTTGGAGTTTATATTTGCAGAGGTGGATGGTGGAGAACATGTGATGGGAATGAACTATGGTACAGTTAGGGAGATGTAAGCATTTAATGGTGCTGGTTGAGGGAGTGGTGGAGGAAGGAAGGGTGGATAATGTAGGTGAATAGATGTAGAAATTCAGTCAGTAGAATGAAGATCAGGAGTGGTAAACAGAGAGAAGGCTTAAGCTGTAGAATTTTATTGTGGGATGTGAGGGGATTTAAAGTGTTAGTGAAAGTGTACCAGCAGAAAGATATATGAATTGTGTAAAGTAGTAGAAGAGGTGTAGGGGTGGAAGTCAGACCACTGTGTGAATTTTGCAGGAAAATGAGTACATGACTGTTAGAATAAGGTAAGTGAATGATGGTAACTTACTTGCACTATTGGCTAACTAAAGTAAAGCGTACAGGATGGTTCAGTTTTTCCTGATTAGGAGAGAGAACTGATGTTTTTAAGAAATAAATGTATCCAAATAGTGTAGAGTGAGATTATTTAAGCAGTTGGATTAGTTTCACATTCTCCAGCATGTGGCGCCCCTAAAGCTGTATGATAATTAGAAAAGGAAGTAACATACATTATTTAACTTTGAGCTTTCTTAAAGATTTAAGCTATATTCTTTCTTTTAGCAGGACAGTGATGTGCAGGGTTTCTTTCACAAGCCACTCACGTGAGTCTTGTAACTTGTGCAGTTAAGGAAGTTGGTAAGATGGGACTGCAGGGTGGTTCTGATTAATGATTTAGATTTGAATGTTGCTGCTTGAATATACTTTTTTTCCTTATCATCACAACCCTGCTATGGTATGTAGGTTGAGATTATATCTATTTCTAAATCTATATACTGTAGTTTGATTGCCATGAGTCTATCACTAATCTTGATGAAATCCCTCACTGTGTTCAGAAGACTCTTTCTCACCAGAATTGGTACACCATTTCTTGTCTGTCCTCACCCTGAGTAGTAGATTCTGTATCCCAAGCCCAGTGACTTGCATTGCCTGTACACCTTGTCTCCTGGACATACAGGATATCCAGTCTCTTCCTTACCATCTTTCATCTACTTTCAAGCTGCATCCTGTCGACAAACCTATAATGAGTGTAGCAATCTTTAACTCATGTGTGTTAGGTTGACTGGTTTTGCAACCAGCTTTTTGTTCACAGCTATCACAGGTAACCCAAGCTAGGTAACTGAATACCAGCCAGCAGCTTATTGATTCAGGGCTGCTGGGGTTTATGATGGGCACACACTGGGTTAAGTAGACCAGCTTCTCCAAACACATTCACATTAATGTCATTTACTCTAAAAAGCAGCCCCAGATTGCCTACTACAGTTCTACTGTGCTTAGTATTCATATGGACCTCCCAGCACACAGATCTAGGGATATAAACCTCAGCACAACAATGAATAGAACATGCTGGAAGGATAGATTCCCTTCGCAAAGACTTCCCTTGCTATGGAACAAGGTCACGATCGACATAAGACAGAGCCCCTCACTATCACTCTTCAAGAGGAACCTTGACAAGTGGATGGGTAACAGAAAGTTCACACCAGGGATCATACCAACAGCTCTACTAGATAGGGGTCAAGGGTACTAGCTGCTAGATCAGGGGCCTAGGGAACTAACCAAAGGGATGGTGAATACTGCACAATGTGGCTGGGGTAATATATGCCTTCGGGCAGATAGCCCAGTATCTACCTATGAACTATGAACCTATAATACTTGTGCCCCTGCTACTCAGCCATTGCTAGGAATCATGTTTACCTGCAGGGTATTATATTGTTGTTTTTGCTTCTTGCAACTGTGAAATATTCAAGGTGCATCTATAAGTGACCTACATCTGTTTAAAAGTTCCCGGCAGAGCCATAACTGGGCCCAGTCATCTAATTAGTACTGCTTCAAACAAAAAGAGGAAAAACAAGGAGTAAACCCTTCTTTGCTTTTCTTCTTTTATTTAATAATTACAAGCTTGCAAGCACTCTCATTTAAGAACCCACAGAGCTGTGGCTGATACTGCAGCTGCTTAAACATTAGTAGTGCTATGGTATTACCATGAATTAGCAGCTGTATAAAGCCACAGTAATGCACTAATGACTTACCGCATGGGCAGAGATGCACATTACCAATTATTCCCTGCACCCCAACAGCTTGTCCAGAGATAACCACTTGCTTTGCCTCTGCTTTTGGGGATTCCAAGTGCTGGGAATTTGACTTGCCAGTCTAATTCAATATTTGGCACAGTAGTCGCTCTATCCTGGACACATGCTTTCTTACCCCTTTCCATACTTTTATCGTCTGTAACTACTTTTTTTAATAGCTTCATTTTATACATGACAGCACAATGTCCCTTCTTATTCCATTTCTTACACCTTCTGCCAAGTACAGTCCAATGCTCAGGCCTAGTATGCCAATGGTTGCATCTTATGCATGTGCCAAACGTAACTCTGCTTCTCATGCACATCCTTATGTTGACCATAATTATGCTTTTTATCTGCTATTTCCTTTGTATTTTGCCTCACGCACATCTATTTACTGTATTTATATTAACATTTTGCATCTTTACTAATTCAGCTTTGATGGCAATCTGAATTGCCTTTTCCAATGTCAAATGTACTCCCAGCTGTAACGTTTGAGACACTCAAATATCAGCTAGCCAAATCACTACACAGAACTGCTGTCATTACAAAACATATCTTGCGTGTCCTTTAGGTGCACTCAGCACCATATTCCCCCCTCCGTTCTTGTTTTTCCTCCTTAGCCGTTTTCCTCATGTACTGTATTCTCTTAAATCAATTTGTGGATTCCTTTCCCATCACCAGTTCACTTGCTTGTAACTCTGCTTAAAACAATGAGAGAAGGGACTGGGCCCTTCTTGCATAGATAAAATTATGGTCAGTGACACACTTTATAGAACACTCCTACTGATGAATAGCCAGAAAAGGGGCTGCATGCCTTGGGGAAGTGAATCTACTTCTGTGGAGGAAGCAAGGATATTAAAGAGGTTAAAAGACAGTAGCTACAAGCAAGAGGCATGGCATACTGTTAATGCCATATAAAGTTGTCCAGGTCTGTTACAGAGATGAAATGGGGAAGATCAAAGGAAATACAGTACACTCAAAAAATAAAAAGAAAAAGATACTGAAAGCAGACATCAGGAAAAACAGTATATATAAAAATAAATTATGAGAAATGATTGCCTTTTCACCAGCATACAGGAAAACCAAGTTTCAGAAAATAAATGAGGTTCCAGGAAAAGCCATAAAGCTGGGTTACTGCTGTCTGCCAGTTTTTAATAAAGATTGCTGAGCACAGCAGAACTACAAAAAAGTAATTTGAAATATGCCGGAGTCATTTACAATGATAATGGGAGAGAGAGAAAAGGAAGAACTCAGATTCATTGCAAATGACAAAAATAATTATGATTGGGTGTTGCTGATTAACTAATACTGAGAAGAAATGATTTTTGATGCTGTAAATAATAGTCTTGTAGGAATGACTCCTCCGAATGTAACTCTTTTCTTAGGAAACACCTTATATAACTATGTTACCTTCACTTTTCTTTACATGCTCATTTGAAATATATTTAACATTACAGAATTAAACTGCACAGCTGGATGGGCAATGTTTTGAACTGTCTTTCTTTTTAAAGTATGCTCTTTTGTTTATTCGTGTGTGTGTGTGTGTGTGTGTGTGTGTGTGTGTGTGTGTGTGTGTGCTTATACACGTCTGTAGCATGAATTAGAAAGACTGGAAAAGACAACTTTGAGCAGGGAAATATATCCCCTCTGTAATCAAGTGCCCCTCCCATTGAAGCTGAGCTTGTGCAGCTCTGAAGGAAAGGATAGTAAAGTCAATGAAGGGGGTGCTGTGAGAGTCCTTCTAAAATATATTAATGTTGAAGATTCAATTCTATAGAGAGAATCTAACACAGCATAGACATTCTGATCCATGCTCAGATACAGTATTTGCATAGGTACATGTTCAGATACAGCATTTGTACAGGTACGTGCTTAGATATAGTATTTGTATAGGTACGTGCTCAGATACAGTATTTGCACAGGTACGTGTTCAGATACAGTATTTGCACAGGTACGTGCTCAGATACAGTATTTGCACAGGTACGTGCTCAGATACAGTACTTGCACAGGTACATGCTCAGATTACAGTATTTGCACAGGTGCATGTTCAGATACAGTATTTGCACAGGTACATGTTCAGATACAGTATTTGCACAGGTACGTGCTCAGATACAGTATTTGCACAGGTAGTATAATAGTACTGATGATACAACATACAAGCCTGTAGTATTTTCTGGCTTGTATGTAACACTGCCAAAAATGAATTTGGCATTTAAAAGTACTCCACATCAGAAGTGAAACAGGAACAGTGATTAAGTTAGATAACTTAAAGATCAAACAGCTTGGAAATTTTAATACACATTTCAAAAAGTCTACTATCAAGGCAGGTATGATTTCTCTTGCACAAAACTCAGTACAGGTATCATACTATTACAAGTAACAACAAAGTATTAGAATGTGACCAATCAAAATGGCAATACAACAGAAGTAACGACACGGCTATTAATAGGACGTGCTGGAGGGATAGATTCATCACCCAAAGACTCCCTATGCCGTGGAACAAAATCCCGGTATATGTGAGGCAGAGCACCTCGCTGGCCTTGTTCAAGAGAAATCTTGACCAATGGATGGGAGATCGCAGATATACCCCAGGGATTACCTCAGTGTCACTGCTCGACAGAGGCACAGCAAAATAATGGGTATAGTTCCCCATACTAAAGGGGTGGCGTAAGCCACAAAACTATGGGCTAGGCTTGTAAATGCCCTCGGGCAGATAGCCTAGTATGAACCTATGAACCTATGAACCTATGTAACAGATATGAATGATGCACAAGGATGGCAAAGTAAATCAAACTTTTCTCAGCTATCAATCTGAGTGATTATATTATTAATGAGGTTCATTATACTGACACAATGACTCATTTACAAAAGGGTCCCAGACAGAGAAGAGCACTACAATGCAAACCTGGCGATATTTTTAAGAGTATTTTACCAATCTACACTGCGTGTGTTTGGGAGAAAGTTGGAGAACTTGAGCAGTCATAGAGAGAATATGCAAAAGCCCTCAAGACAGTAAGAAGAGTCCAGGAATGAACCCCCTGAAGGTGAGCAAAGACAGCACTAAGCTGTGTGCCACAGCTCCAAAGAACCTTGTTTTTATTAAAACAATCAAAATTGTTTAAAAGATTCTTTACTAGTCAATTACCAGAAGCAGGATGCACTGAAGACAGACTGGTTAGAGTAAGAAAAGGGAACATTAACTTATGGTTGCCACTGTGTCTTCTGACAGCAAGATCATTAAAGTAACCCTGATGGAAGCAGTTGGCAAGTGTGCTGACTCGCACTCCTGATGGAGTACATTAATAGGTAGGGAAGCACTGACAGCACTTTGCATCATGAATATGTTTGTGCAATGTGTACAAGAGGAGAAGAGAGGAAAGACAGTCACTTACAGGCATGTGGATAAAGGCTTGGCCATTCCTGTAAAACTGGACATGTTGCATTCATGAGATGCTGTGAAGAGAACTGGAACCATGAGAGCCGTACTGGGACTTTATCATCTCTAAGGCTGCACTACCAGAAATCAAATGAATGCTCTCAGTACTAGTGATTTTCAATTTCTGCAGTCCAGATTGTCCACATAATCATTCTCATTTACCAACCATCTAAAATTATATAGTGAAAATGTTTGTATTTTTCTTTGAAAGCACATTTTCTATAATAAATAAAAGTGATCTTCTAGGGTACAATATTTTATTTTCCTGGAGCCATAAAAAAGGCAGGTATCACAGTTATCGGATATCTTAAAACAGTTTCTACGTATAAGTTTGTTCAAAATATTGAAAAGGAATCCCAAGTTTCAGTCAGTATTTATATAGCCGTATAGGTCTAATCTTTTTTTTTTTAGTGCTTAAGTCTTAAAATTTTAATACATTGTTTTTAATCTCCTACTTCATAAGCAAGGAGTCTAGAATGCAAACTGAGTTTTGATATGTGAATTACCTCCTTTGGGGTAGAAACAAGCTTTCTCTGGTCTAAATTTGAAAAAAAAGAGACATTTGGGGGTGATTTTTTGAAAAGGCTGCATTCACTCTCTAATCCCTACCCAAAACACTAGCACAGATTTTTCCATGTTGAGGCTTCATGAATGCAAAGCAGTGAAAGATGCATCAAGTCTGACAGAGAAAGTGACTGTAAATGGAGGGTGAAATACACAGAAAGAAAAACATTTTGATCTATATGTCTTAGACTTTTCACATGTATTAGATACTCTGAAAAACACCCATGTTTTAAGTACTGGGTAAAAATTACAAGGCTGCATTTGCTATCCTAAAAACTTTGTTGGAGGGCTAAACATCAAAACATCAGTAAAGTATTGTGTAGGCATAACACTGAGAATAAACAGCAACCCCAATTTCTAGAGACTGCTGAATATGTGAGTATTAAAGTGGCAGTGGGAGGAGCTTGCCACATAAAAGATCTGTGGAACCAAGTACATACAGGCTCCACAGAACTCCACCACCACAGGAACAGCCCAATGCAGGGCTGCTTTGTCAAATGTGAGATTTATATCACTGCAACATAATGTGATTGTAATCAACAAACCAGGTAATAAACTGGAAGCAGGACCATAATCCAAGAGATGAATTAAAATCAAAACATGAGGGTTTGCTGAGCTACAAAAAGAATAAATAATTTATTAGAAAAAAGGTTTAGCACTTTTTCTCTTATCTTGGAACTTCTTCAAAACCTAATAGAAAACAATGATGTCACTTGCTTTTCTAGCATTGGAAAACAATCAATCCCTATAAATAACTTAAACAGTGAAACATGATCAATAAAAGTTAATAAATGAATTCATTATCCATCAGATGATTCCTTTAAAGTCCAAGAAACTACAAAAAATTATTTTAATATATAATGAAAAAATAAAAAAACATAAATGCAGAATTGAATGAACCTAAGTTAAAAAACATGTGAGTAATAAACAATAATGCTTAAATAATAAAAATTTAATAATAACGTAATCTTTTTTAAAAAAAAGTTTTCACAACTATGCAAATAACGTAAACTTGAACTTAAAACACAAACAAAAGCGATAGCGGAAACCTGCTGCTTGACACGAGCCACTTATAAAAAATAAAACCTTTTATTGTGAGCGATTTCGAATGGGCAAATACCCAAACTTCATCAGACAGAATTACATCACAAAAACTTCCTATATATGTATATATATATATATATATATATATATATATATATATATATATATATATATATATATGCCCATACCTCCACAGCCATTTCTAATGAACAGTTTAGATAATAAATACAGTTAATTGAATTATTGATTTAAAATGGCGATGGGTGTTTACTTATTACTACTCACCACCAACATAAAAACCACTTCCTTAATCAAAACCTATCATGAACATCCAGTATCCAAAACCTGTTTGCACTTTAAACTATTAGTGTACCATAAAGAAGTGCACACCATTTAAAAGGAATAAGTTTCCATCTTTAGCTTCTGTAGTATAATCGAATAGCATTAATCTATTATATAATATTAACACATTCAATAAAATACAAATTATACATGATTCTATACAATATGTTAACTTCCTTATTGGAAATATATGTATGCAAACCGCATTTTAAAAAGTTAAATGATAATCCGCCTGCTCCTTCTTTGAACTCATATTATTGTATTACCTACCAAAAAATCTACAATTTAACTAATGTTAGAATCATGTTGCAAGAATTGTAGTGGCCAGCAAACCCCTACTCAAAAATTACATCTAAAATATGAGCCTCTAGTATTACATATCCTCGGACCACTAAAGCGACATATTCTATTAAAAATAATTGTTTAAAAACCATTTAATATAAACAGGTGTATATCTCGAAGGTTATATTGATAGGGGGAAACCCATTAATAATCAGTAGCTGATATACAGTACATAATATCACGTATTAACTCCTACCCCTCAAATTACATATCTATTATATTTAAAATACGTACATATGTTTTTAGCCCATATTTGTTGCCTCTAAAATTCATCTTTTATCTTTTATTATATTTTGTTTTATTATCTACGTAAAGCTTTTAATTTGAGTATACACTTAATAGAGGCATATTCATTCAGTCCTGGGGGAACATATGCTGATGTTCTTATTTGACATATAACCTCCAGTTCCTCTAAATATAACTGCCATGCCCCCCCCCCTCACGTCATTTTTAACTTGTTGAAGAATTGCAAAAGAGAACCTGTGGTCTGTGTACTCCAAAATGTGTTTTGCTAATGCATTAGTAATGTCTCCTTTATTAATAGCATACTGGTGCTCGTAAATTCTTTGTCTAAGTTTCCTTTCGGTCTTTCCTATGTAGAAAGAGGGGCACCTCTCACACATGGCGACATAAACCACACCTTTTGATTCACAATTGAACTTATCCTTTAAGTAATAATCTTTCTCATTAATCCTAACTTTGTCTCTGGGTAATACATGTCTACATTGCGAACACATCCCACATTTTCTCATACCTCCCGCTTTGACATTTTTCTTACTCGTTTCAACCAGATTTTTAAGATTTAAGCCTCTTCTATAAGTAAAATTTGGTTTCAAACCAATCATCTTACTTAAAGTGTGGTCTTCCAAAATAATTGCCCAGTTTTTAGTAATAATTTCCTTAATTATTTTGTGGTCTAAACTGTATGTAAACAAAAAATTAAGCCCTAAGGAATTATTAATCCTGGCACTTAGATTACTATTATATTCAATGGGTTTTGTGCCTACCCTATTTGTAATACCACCAACAAGGAGAGGCTTAAAGTACCCTATTTCTCTTTTAATACTTCATTAATAATATCCATTATTAATGTTTCTGGGTACCCTCTGTTTAAAAACATTGTCTTTGTACTTCCACATTCATATATGAAATCCTGATGATCAGAAATCATCCTTGCAGCCCTTACGAACTGCCCCTTAACCATCGCTTTTTTCTGGTGGTACGGATGACTACTGGTATAATGCAAAAAGTGTTAGAATGTGTGGGTTTTCTATATATTGTGGATTTATATCTGTTGTTACTTCTATCTTTGCTAACCTTTACATCAAGATAATCAATTTCTTCTATGCCAATAGTGTAAGTGAATTCAAGGAACTCGGTCATGGCTGTAATGCTAAATATAAACCTTGGTATCAGATCGATATGGCCTTTCCAAATAAGACACATATCGTCTTGATATCTAGTGTACCATACTACATTTTCCTGGTATATGTTATTGTTAAACAGCAAATTCCGCTCCCAATATGCCATTACACTATTGGCAAAACTGCTGCCACATGGGGACCCCATGGCTATTCCCGTGTTTTGGAGAAAAAACTGTTCTTTAAATACTAAGTAATTGTTTGATAATATAATATCCAAAAGCGTTTCAACTATATTAATACTCGTATTATCTGCTTTTTTATATAACATGAAATTCCTGGTCCATTCAATCCCTAGATGTTGAGGGATAACTGTATATAGATCCTTAATATCTATAACTAAAAAGATGTATTGCTCATTATAATCTAACTGATTAATATTCTCCAAAAAACACCATGAGTCCCTACATATCTGTGGTTCATCTTGGATTAATGGTTTTAAAATATTATCCACATACTTGGCGCAAGCATAAGTGATGGAACCTCTCCCATCTACAATCGACCTAAAGGGTGGGTCAACTAAACTTTTATGAATTTTGGGGGAGCCAAAAATGGATGGAATTCTTGGGGCTGGCATTGTCAGATATTGTAATGTGTCAATGTCAATACTACCCTCTAAGAACAAATCATCCAAAGCTCCCCGTACAGTGGAGTGGTAGCCTCTGTGATATATATCCATCTCATCCAAGACTCTGTGCCAATAAGGAAAAGGAGGCTGAGAAGGCGGGTTTCTACATGATGCAGATGGGCGTGATCAAACTAACTGATGTGCCATAGGCACAGAGTCTTTTAAAAAGTTTTTGGCACCTTTTTATTATATGGATCTGATGATGAAGGGTTGATGTACTAACCTGAAAGCGTTTATCCGTTATGTTTGTTTGTTGTACAGTAGTTTTTAGTCGTTTTTAGTTTGAGCCTCTGCCTAAATAAATGAGACAAAGTGTTTTATTATCTGTTGGTTTCCTGTGGATTGACTTTATGTGAAACAAATGTTAGGCACTTTATAGTGCTGAAAAGGATTTTTTGCATTTGCTGGAGATGAAGTGCATCCTTTGATCGTTGGTCCTTGAAGTTTTTATCTAGTCTGGCTGTATTTTACGTGCTGTTGGTTAGCTTTTGGATATTATATTACAGCACCCTCCTACTTGGAATCTGGATTTTTGTGTTTGGCTTTATATATATATATATATATATATATATATATATATATATATTTATTTACATTTGTTGACCGGGACAGTTGCGGTGGTGGTGCTGCAGTAGCATTGTCGCCTCACAGTAAGATGTTGTCCTGTTCGATTCTCAGAGCCTATTATGTGTGGAGACATGCATGAATGGGCATACCTTTGTTGAAGGTTGTGCGTCAGGGCTGGCAACTTGGCACATAAAAATCTACTGCCAATCATTAGTGGACCGGAGTTCCGCTGTGGCGACCCCTAACCGGGAAAAGCCGAAAGACACAACAACATTTGTTGACCGGGAGTGTCTGACTGGACGTTATATCCAACATCACCGAACACACTTTACCAAAAAAGCACTTTCGTTAAAATGCATCAAAAAAAATAAAAAACAAAAAGGTGTTTATGCAGGGGTCTATGCCCCCCTGCACCCCCCATGTGGGGGCTGTGCCCCCCCACACCCCCTAACTTTAATATTCTCCCTCCGAGATCGCACTACAGTGGGGAAAAGGAAAAAATTGCCTTACCCACACCATAGTACGATAGTAATTGCTATGTTAAATTGTTAATTGCTATGTAATCCAATGTAACTACTGTCTGTTTATTTTAACTGTGGAGCTTTTCTCCCCGGGCCTCCGCTGAAAATGGACCTATGTCCAGTCAGACACTCCCAGTCAACAAATGTAAATAAATAAATAAATAAATATACATATATATATATATATATATATCTATATATATATATATATATATATATATATATATATAGATAGATATATATATGAGAACAAAAATATCTGAAGAGTGCACCATGCGCTGTATATTCAACAATGACCCAAAAACTCCATAAAACAGGCGATAAAATCCAATATTTAATATAGCTTAATCACAGAAATGCACACTAAACGGAATGCATGCCCTTATGTTTCTTCAAAACTACACACAAATAAATATAAAAGCTGTTGGCTACTATAGTGAAACAAGGTAGCACTATTCCTTTAACAGGAGCCCACGTTACTTTGATTGACAAAACATAAGGGCATGCATTCCGTTTAGTGTGCATTTCTGTGATTAAGCTATATTAAATATTGGATTTTATCGCCTGTTTTATGGAGTTTTTGGGTCATTGTTGAATATACAGCGCATGGTGCACTCTTCAGATATTTTTGTTCTTGTTTGTACCCTTTTGAACTGAAGGTGCTCTACCCAGCAGCATTTGTTTTTTACTTGGATATATATATATATATATATATATATATATATAGATATATATGTGTGTGTGTGAGTGTGTGTGTGTGTTAGTATAAACCTGTTATCAGTAATTAGATTAAAATGTGCTTTAGTATATGCACCTATAATATTAGAGAAATATAAATACATAAAAATATCACATTCAAAGAACAAATGTTATTAAGTGTGTATCTGTATCACATCCGTGCAAAATAAATATAGGCACAACAGACGTACACACTCTATCATATAAAAAATATAGTGTGCCCATGAGAAATAACATTCAATTGATCTTATGTATCAAAGAAATACAGTAGTACATTAAAACTAGAGTACTGGTCACACAGGTAACAAACTAACAAACAGGAACATTGTATTTTGAAGTCAATCTAACAGTAGTAAACATGACTGTGAAAAATCCACATATTAGCAATAATGAAATGTAACCCATTTACATTTCTAGCACCATCCCCCATATGCATATATAAATACAGAATAAATGCATTACTGACATGTCATCTTAATAATCTTTTCCTATATCCACTCCTCACCCAATTGCCCATCCCATAATTGTTCATAGCAATTTTTATTTAAATAAAAAATGCAACTATGCATATGTATGAGCCTATATAAATCAAAATATTCTGAAATGACCTATTTAATAAATATCAAATAAATTTGCAGAACAGGTTAAGCACATGCATGCCTTTAAGATGAAAAGATTACTGAATATTTTGCTTTAGTTTAAGTTTCCCTCCATTCTCCATTGTTTCCATAGCTCTTTCCTCTCCCTGGTTATTGAGCCTCTCCCCTCCCTCATTTCTTCAAATAACATAAAATATAACTGAATAGCAAAAAAAAAAACATATAATAAACCATTGTGTATTAATGCAATGTTTCCTAAGTTAGGAAAACAACATGTAAAACATTGAAAGCTTTAACTTACTGTGGAAATGACACAGTCCAACTGTAAAGGAAAACACAAAGATCAATGCACGTTAGGTTCAAGCAAGGCACCCTTTATTACTTGCAGCAAGGAGACAAAGCATGTAGGTACAAGGTTTGTCTGATTTTCCATAGTTCAGCCTACAGTTTTTATACAGTTTTTTACAAGTTCACAGAAAGAGGCTATTATTAGATTTGCTACTGACATGGTCAAATAATTGCTGTCCTGCAAAAACATGTTTTTTGAGAAAAACAACCTGACCTTGAGTTTGTTTCAGCTTCCCTTAGTTTCTCACAATTCTTTTTCTAGTTCTGATATGACACATTCAAAGTACAGTCCTGGCCTCAATACACTTTCTGCTGACCATGGTGGATTTACAGGCATCCATTGTTCTCTCTTCTGAGTTTATAGCAGCTGCATATTTTCACACAGAATAAGCAGAATAATTTCTCTTCAAAGCTTCTAGCAGCTGCATATTTTCACACAGAATAAGCAGAATAAATGTATTAACTCCTTTTAACCCTTAATACACTAAGCCTGCATATTGCAGTTGTACATTTTAATACACTAAGCCTACATATTGCATTGCAGTTATACATTTTCCTAACACCAACCTTTCATTAATAATGAAAGGGAAACGTCTGTGCAAATATATAGAACTGGTAGCTCCATTAAAACATTATTCAAGCCTGACTTAGAATAAACATGAACAATATTTAAAGAATTAAACATATATCAAATTGTCGTATATACAGAGGATATTGTCCAGATGCATGCATATATAATTGGCAGTGCTTCCTGATTTCTTCATGACCTTCAACATGTCCTCAGTGTCATGATACTTGTCTTCCTGACTTTAATGAAACTGCATTTCTGTCCATGCCATCTATTTAATTTATGTTTTAATGTAGGAAACAGCATCTTCTCTGATATCAAAAGTGTTTTGACCTTCAGGAAGAAACATTCTAATTGTGACAGGAAACTGTAGAGGAGTATAAATACCAGCTTTTTTAGGTCTCTAACTAACAGTATTCAAGCCTTTTCTTATTCATTACTTGCAAAGAATAATCATTGTCAAACCTGATTAGGTTGTCACTTATCTTTGATTAGACTGTCGCTTATCTTTATAGGTGGGCTTCCCCAAGCAGATTTCAAAATCAAGACTTAGTTAGTCTCTGCAGGAGAAAACAAACATACAATCAGTGACCTAGAAGAACCAATCTCACCAGAGGGCGGATGTGCAAATGACCTGTGCAGAGGTTTGATACCAGTAAATAAGGATTCAGGTAGGTTAAGAACCTGAAGTAACCAGGATGTTAAAAAATGTGTCAGATTTTCTCCCTCATGTTTTTTCTGGAATACCATAAATTATTTTGTTATTCTTCCTGGATCAATTATCCAAGTCATCTAGTTTTTCAAAAAGTAAGTTGCTTTGTTTAAGAAGAAATTTAATATGATTTTCTCCTTCTTAGAGTCTGCCTTCAGTATAATTCATTGCTTCTTTAGTTCCAAAAACCTATAAACTTTGTTGCTTAACTAGATTGCTGATCAATTAGTTTCTTTTTTTTTTATGGTGTCTATTTTCATGTCCGTTTTATCCATTCTCGTGGAAATGTTTTGAACATTACTCAGCATAAAACAAGTCCCCAAGTACTAGATTTAGAATAACTCATCCCACAGTTCTTCAGCAATTTGTTCACTTTTAAGACAATGTTTGACAGGACACTTGTGGAAATGAAGAGAAATAATTAGGTAGACTTTTTTTTTCTGATATATTAAGTCTTGATAGAAAGCATTTATGAAATATTCCTGTCAGAGAAATTCTGAAAGCCTCACAGCTGATTAACATGGCTGTTAACTAGTCACCATCTTGTCTACATCCTCCATACAAATGTTTAGTAACACATCACAAAATTATTCCCATCTTACAGTTCCTTTGTAACTACTCAATTATTTGCTGGTAAAGTGATAAGATGAAACCTCTGTGCATTAGAGCTGCTACAAATTCAGCTTCTACACAGAGTGTTATGTAGGTAACCACTGGCTAACTTGGTAAATAGCTTGATCCTGCAGATCCAACACATCCATTACCTATAGAGAAAGGACAAAGTTAAAGGCTATATGCATGCATGATACACAGAGGGTTATCTAGTTAACCACTGGCTAACTTGGTAAGTAGCCTGATCCTGCAGATCTAACACACCCATTACCTATAGAGAAAGGACAAAGTTAAAGGCTATATGTATGCATGATATAGATGAGCCAGTCAAAAAGCAGGTATGCAGAAGGTGGATGGAAACAAGATAATTCATAATAAATCCACATGGCCAGAAGGCCAGCAATAAAGTCACAAACACAGTAACTGCACAACAAGAACAGAGCCCAAACTCTGGAGTTGTGAAAGAACATCACTTACCACCGAGACGTCATGTAAAGGATGAACACAGAATATGGATTTAAAAGAAGATAAGAGTGGTCCTGAACAATAAGCACTGAAGATGAATTTGGGATCTGAATGAGAGGTGACCATGGACACCAAATGCTTAGCATGTCTGGGAAATGGAAAAGATCATCCTGGACAATGAGCAATGAACACAAATTCAGTTAGTTGGAGAGGGTGAGTGCTGGAAACAATTTCTGAACATATATTCAGAACTATTTACCATATGCGGCTAGCTTTTCTTGTTTATGCTGTATTTTTTGAACTATATATGTAAACTAGAACTTTTTTCCCCGGGCCTCCGCTGAAAATGGACCTGTGTCCCGTCAAGACTTTCCCGGTAAACAAATGTAAAATAAAATAAATATATTTAGGAGGTGGGTGGAGGCACAGAGACACTGCAGTTCATGACAAAAGATCCCTAGATGACATTTTACAAATGTGGTGTAAAACCCTGTTGGCATTTAGCAATGTTATAAGGAAATGTTCACCAAAATAAAACCAGATTCTGAACTTTTGTGGATAATAACATCTTGGGACAAATCTTAAATAAGACTCACCTCATAGGGAAGTGCACTGATTTACAGTTATTAAAAGTATATCCCATTTTAGCTATATAAAGTAAGGGGAATTCACCCAAGATTGCTACATGCATTTTCTGGCCACAACAATGATTCTATTACAATTTATTTTATTTGTATTTTAATTTTATTTTAACATTTATTTAGCAGGAAATTCCAACTTGTAACAAAGCCAATTTTCAATGGAGGCCCAGGGAGAAATGCTTCAGATGCATATCCTTGTAATGTGAGAGGAAACTGGAGCACTCAAAAGAAACCCACACAGATGAAGGGAGGACATGCAGACTCCGTACAGAAGGCAGTCCAGCCAAGAGTAAAACTGGACAACCTCTTACTGTGAGGTGACAATGCAACCGTTGCACCACTGCACAGTCCTATGTCCATATAAGACTGTTTTTTGCTTTTAAGTATAAGCAAAAATTCAAGAACATTATAACCAGTATCATAAGAACATTTACTAGGGACATAGAAGGTATTACAGACTTCAGAGATGTCTTAGTCTCTGAAGAAGGGAGGTCAGCAACTAATTTTCTCATATTGTCAAAGGAAGCCAGCAGAAACTTAAGCATGTGAGCCTGACAATTCACTATGCTGAAGGCTAAAGTGGAAGAAGTGTAAATTTTCTTCCCAGACTTATCAAAAGCCTTTTCATCTTTAACAGATAGAGTAGGGTTAACTGGTATAACACGTTTAACAGTAGATGGCTTCGCCACAGAAATAATTGCAGAGTCTGATTTAGGATTTGAAAATAACAAATTTGCAAGTCTGAGGAACCTTAAATAATTTATCTGACTTTGTAGGGGCTGGTGGCTAACTGTCAAACAGACTTCTGGCTGTGAGGAAGCATCCTTTATGGCTGGGAAAACAGAAGATCAGGTGCAGGTTGTGGAAAATCCTCCTTTAATAAATTGTAATATCTTTTCTGTGACTCTGATATCTCATTGTGTTCCCACTGAACATTCTGGCAATAGTATCATAAAAAGAAAACTCTTTAGGTAGGGGACCCTAAGAAAAACTTTCCTCAGAGTCAGATTCCCATTCTATAAAGCAGGAACTTGATAAATATGGTCTAAGTCTAATTCCTGTCCCTCAGACTGAGAATCAGAATCTGAGAGAGTGGTAAGTCTTTTCCTTTTAAAATGAATTGAAGACTCAGAATGTAAATACTGTAAAGCTTTAAACATTTTTTTATCATAGCCCAGCCAATCCTCCTTCTCAACCTTAGGTGATAACAATAATGGTTCTCCCTTGCATGAAGAGGACAGCCAAACAGCTGCAGAGGATCCCCCTTACTCTCAGTCTTTAGTGGCTTCCTGAGGAGCAACACCAAAGGAACAGACAGAAACTGATGAGCAGTCATAAGAACCCAGTATGAGGGCAGTAGAGTCACTCATCAGTGACTGATGTGAGGAGGAATCTGCGGTCAAAACCAAAGCCTCTGTAAAACTTTTCTCTTCTTGTAGATTGAGGATGGAACAACTGAGAAGCGTTGAGCCAGGTCCATGTTCCTACCTAAAAAATTGGCTAACAAGCAGGAAGCAGATCCTTGGTAAATTAGTCTTACCTCCAGATGGATAATTTAAGTTTTGAGGTAAAACTGTTTAGTGACAACCAACAAAAGCATTAGCCAGGCCACAAATCTTAACAGAAAAGATAAGTTAATGGATGGATAACTGCTCTGAGAATGGCATAATTTCTTCATGCCTAGGACCAACTTAAGGAGGCGAAAGTGACAGAGTGGCAATCTTGGAACAGATAAAAAGTGTTAGGACAGGCAAAAGGAAACACAGCAGGACAGCAGTCTCAGGTAGCATGGAACAGACTGAGTCAGAGGACAGTTTTATTCCTGGGTTCAGGCGCCTGGGCAGCGAGACATTTCCCTGTGGTACATTTGACTGGGGACACATGGCTGAAGTGACAGTCAGCTGCAGAGAAATATGTCTGTTTGCAAATTCCCTGTGAGCAAAGAGAAGCCCACACTGCCATGCTCACAGCTTTAATGACCAAATGCATGGAGGCAGAAGAAGTAATGAGTGTTGTGCTCAGTGTACAGTACATACTTATGTAACTACAACATGTAGAAGTGTGCTACAGCATGGAGAAATCCTGCAGGCTACTGTAGTCACATTTATGCTCCAGTATACATTTTAGGTCATGTTTCCTAGTCACTATGAAGGGGGTAGTAGTCCACACACTCCAATTATAAAGGCACTGCTCATTGTGCACTGCATTTTTACTGCCACTGACATACCCTCTGACCAGCCTGCTGCCTGCCATATTGCCTGCTGTCTCATGTTCCATTGGGGACCATGGACATTGTTTTCCCCCTGTGCATTTGGTTATTGAAGTTGTGGGCATGGCAACATATTCTTCTCTTTGCTCACAGGGAATTTGCAAACAGCCATATTTCTCTGCAGCTGAATGTCACTTCAGCCATGTGTCCCCAGTCAAATGTACCACAGAGAAATGTCTTACTGCCTAGGTGCCTAAACCCTTTATTCCCCCAAAACAACAGCAACAATTTCATGGAGTTGTCAATCTGAATCAGCCATTAAGCTTCCATTTAACTGAAATGGTCAAACAAGAAATAGCCAGTGATGAATTTGTAGATGTTTTCTCCCTATAAAATAGAGAATATGAGAAGAGGGAGAATGATAAGGAGATGTCTGCAGAGTGATAGGTGGAACAGACGTGGAAAGAATTTAAAAGAATATGGGAGAAATGGATAATTGGATTTTCTATTTTATATTGAAATATTAGCAAAAGAAGCCCACAAAAATGGCCACATTTTCATAGGATAACTATGATGAAGTTTATGCACTGGGACAGCAAATGGTTCAGGTATGATGAAGACTACAGGGGTATGAGACAGGCTTATCTGAAGACACAATGGTCATGGGTAGATTCGGGGTTATTTTGTTGGATCAAGGCAGTAGGAGGAATGGGCACAACATATTGTGGCTTCCCAGTAAAGCAGCCATTTCCAGTATGGACGAGGAGCCAAGGAGGCTGGGCTAATGGGGGCAAGAGTTTAACACCTAAAAAGCAAAAGGGGAAACAAGGAGATGTTTATGCATTCGATGCCAGTCAGTGCTACAATGGCTCCATCTGCAGGTTTTGTCATGAGTACATGACATGTGACAGGGCCAGACACCCAACCAAAAAACATCTTCAAGACTACAGAACATTCATACAGAAGTCCACCACCTTTTCTGAGACAGAGGTTACACCACCAATACTGCTAACTCAAAGGTAGGGATAGGTCAGGAAGGAGTTAAGGGTTGTAGTGGGGGGAGGCTGTCCATGGGGAAAGCTTTGAACAGCCTAGTCTCACAGGGATCAGACTCTTACATTGCTGAGATCTCCAGGGCAGTGCTTCCCACTCAGGCACACCCCTTTGTAGAAACAAGGGAGGAAAAAAATGGTTGTTTTCAAATGTCAAGTCTACTACCATCAGGGTCAGTGTAGGGACAGAGGATAGGGAGAGCAATCCACTGACCTGTTAGAGTGATTGCACTAAGGATCATGAAGTCATTTCTTGTTTTCTACATAGGGTTTGTTGAGGTTTTTCCTTCCTCAATGGGTGGAGGAAGTTAAGTTTAGGCGGTTGCAGTCATGTATGCAGAAGACAACATTGACAAGAAAGACCAAGTTAAATGGGGGATGAAACTTATCTGCTGGCCCTCCCACAAAGTGGTTTGCCCTGGGGGAGAGTGCATAATGTATAAGCCAACTCTCCCTTGGCAGATTGTAAGGCGGCTATTATGGGAAGTGCTAAGAAAATGATGATATTGCCCTTGATGTGATGTTAAATAAGGACAGATATTGAGAGAACTGCTGCGCTGTGAAGTCAGGAAAATTATGCACAAACTGATGCTAATAAATTCCCCTAGAAGATCCTACTTTGCAACCATTAACTCTAGTTTTCTTGTTTGTGTGGTTCTTATATGGCCATTGCTGGTAAACTTTATAGTGCAGTCATGATACTGGAAAAACGATGGAAGCAGTACAACATTTTACATGTCAAAATGAAGCTAAAGGAAATAATGGCTTTGTGCTTTGGTGCCATTCGGAAGGGGACACTATTCGTAGTCTCACACAACAGATTTTGTTCTGTTGATTGATAGCGCAGTGTGTCATCAGTGAACAACACAGTTTGTAGATACGCCGATTTCCCTGTCATTGTCTGTTCAAAAAGTTAGCATAAATAAGTAACAGGAAGATGCCCCACAAAGAGGGTTGCAAACGGGGTATAACCCACCTGCAAAAATAATGTGTGGAACAGCCAGTTCTGTTGTTTTTAATGAGAGAGTTGTATGTATCTTATTTTAACAGATTTTATAGAGGCTAGATTTGAGTAGCTTAGGTTCATATGTGAGGAATTCAGATCTGTGAAATGAGTATGTTTTTAGTGTATGTTAGAAAACTATTCCTTTTGGTCCCTTACATTCTTTGTTTTATTTAATAAGGATTGTTTTACCAAACAGTTATGTCATAACAATATCTTAACATTTTCACACCTCTTCAACAGACCATCTGTGTGACCCCATCTAGGTAACTGTGATTCGTACACTGCTGTCAGCAATGCTGCTTCAAAAGTTAAAAGCCAAACAATATTTTCATACACATATATGAAAAGTTTATGAGATAAATCTTAATGATATGTTGAAAATTCAGTGCAAAAATATTAATCAATATATGTTTATTTATGAAATAGTAAAATACAGACAGGCTTTCAGCATTTTTGATATACATTTAAGATAAACAATGCATGTATTTTCTGCATTTCTAAAATTTTCAAACCAAATTTTCAACATATTTTGATAAGATGCTTATTAACTATGCAACTGTTGTACAATTTTGTTAAAAAAAATTTGCGAATAAACTGCAAAAGACAGTGGGGAATTAGACTGATGTGAAATATTAGGATATTATGATGTTAATAGTTATTGTTTAATAGTTAAAAAAAATGTTTTTTTTTTTTTTTTTTTTTTGGTCATATAGCAGGGAGATGTTCTGGGGGAATGGACATCCGAGTATGTTTATTTGCTTTTTTTTTACTGTTGGCCCATGAGCCTATGGCTATTCTGCTATTGTTCCATTGTAACTGGGAGCAGCATCATCATGACAGAATGGGTTAGAAGATATCCGTGCTGTACAATTCTGTTATTAACCATAAAGCTAAGCTTGCAGTACTGCTGTTCCATAACAGTCACAATGTGTTTACAGTATCACCATGAACGATGACATTATGACAGAATGGGAGAGTGATTTCCTTGGTGTTGAATGGTAAATCTGCACTGCACTTTTGTGAAGTAACATCCTTTGCTGATATAGTTAAAATGCATTTCAACACTGTGATTTTTTTTTAGATTGGCTGTCAGTTGATACAGTTTATGGCATTAATGTTGTATGATGATTCCATCAGTGTGATCTCTTTCGCTTCCTGGTCCTTTTTATGTGGGCTGTATGCAGTATTATCTCCCTTTTTTATACTTTAGCAAATCAAATGTCTATCTTTTCTTAGCCCAGTTTTAAACATGCTACAACTCTTCCAGAAATATGCACCAATGAAAAGACCATCCTTATCAGAATGCATTACAGATTGGAATTCACTAAACCAGACTTCAGGAAGATACAGCAAGTCTCACTGTCTTAATTGTACTAACAGGAAAATGTACATCAGACAAAGAAACATGAGTATTCTAAAATCTGGCAATATAATACATGTGCTCTCCATTCAAATCAGTAGATTCAGATGAACGAAAACTCTAGCAGCAGTCAGGAACTTTGTTTAAAAAAAGAAAAACACTTTCATAAAGAAGTCATTTGGAAAGGAATCTTATTTAGAGTAAAATGCTTAATATGACAACACTGCAAAGCCTCATTCACCAAACTGAAAGCAGATTCATGATTTTGTTAGGGCATTCACTACTATGGTATAACAATACAATTTCATTCAGTTTCAAAGAATGATTTTACAATCAATATTCAAGGACAAGAACAGTAACGTTGCATGAGCTAGTGTAACACAGATGGCAGGCAAAATATTCAAGACCTGTAATACAGGAAAAACTTACAAAGATATGCCAAACTAGAACCAAGTACATCATTTTACACTTTTTACTAATTTTATATAAAATGTGAAGATAGTCATACCAGTTTTAGCGAGTCAGCTTATAAATTACTAAGTGTCACTGCATAACCTCAGTCTGAATGGTGAATTTTCAGTGACTGTTGAGAAACTGCATTTTGGTGAAAGGCTTCATTATAACAATGGCTCACAGTGTGAGTTTGGGCACTGCAGCAATAAGTGGTAATTCACTATATTCTGTCACCATAAATTTGCTTACCACCATCACTGTCTGCATTCTGTCCAACTTTAAATATGTAACCTAACCATATCAATGTTTCCAGGTCAACTGGAGGACTGTGGAATTATAGTTCAACTACATGCATCTGTGTGAGTAGGACATGACTTATCAATAGGGAATTTTTGTTTTCAAAAGTGTAGTTGTACCACATACAGTTTTGTTCACAAGAATGTCTTCTTCTTTTCCAAAGGAGAAAGAGAACATACCTTGTGGAGCCAGACCTAAGTTACTGGGCACTCCCACTGTCATTCTGTGAGTACCTTGTGGAGCCAGACCTAAGTTACTGGACACTCCCACTGTCATTCTGTGAGTACCCTGTGGAGCCAGACCTAAGTTACTGGACACTCCCACTGTCATTCTGTGAGTACCCTGTGGAGCTGGACCTGAGTTACTGGACACTCCCATTGTCATTCTGTGAGTACCCTGTGGAGCTGGACCTGAGTTACTGGGCACTCCCATTGCCATTATGTGTGGTGGCATATATGACAGGGATATACATAATGGCTTGAAGTGGTACATGATGAATGTCAAAAGTTAGGAAAGGCGGAGTGAGTTTTGAATGCTGTACTGGAGTGGACATTCCTCATATCTATGCGGCCTGCCTGCTCATGTTCTTTTCCTTATTACTCAGTCACTAAGGCTGTATGAGTAGTAATGAAAGGTCCTTATTACTCAGTCACTAAGGCTGTACGAGTAGTAATGAAAGGTCCTTATTACTCAGTCACTAAGGCTGTACGAGTAGTAATGAAAGGTCCTTATTACTCAGTCACTAAGGCTGTATGAGTAGTAATGAAAGGTCCTTATTACTCAGTCACTAAGGCTGTATGAGTAGTAATGAAAGGTCCTTATTACTCAATCACTAAGGCTGTACGAGTAGTAATGAAAGGTCCTTATTACTCAGTCACTAAGGCTGTATGAGTAGTAATGAAAGGTCCTTATTACTCAGTCACTAAGGCTGTACGAGTAGTAATGAAAGGTCCTTATTACTCAGTCACTAAGGCTGTACGAGTAGTAATGAAAGGTCCTTATTACTCAGTCACTAAGGCTGTACGAGTAGTAATGAAAGGTCCTTATTACTCAGTCACTAAGGCTGTATGAGTAGTAATGAAAGGTCCTTATCACTCAGTCACTAAGGCTGTATGAGTAGTAATGAAAGGTCCTTATTACTCAGTCACTAAGGCTGTATGAGTAGTAATGAAAGGTCCTTATTACTCAGTCACTAAGACTGTACGAGTAGTAATGAAAGGTCCTTATTACTCAGTCACTAAGGCTGTACGAGTAGTAATGAAAGGTCCTTATTACTCAGTCACTAAGGCTGTATGAGTAGTAATGAAAGGTCCTTATTACTCAGTCACTAAGGCTGTATGAGTAGTAATGAAAGTAGCAGCTACTAATCAACTAAAGAACAATTTTAACTAGCTGACAGCAGTGTCTCCAAATACTGGGTCTGTTGTCTGACAGACTATGACAAGGTTATCATGACTTCACTAAAATATAATAGCAAAGGACTTACAACAGTAAGAAATGCCTTAAAGTTGTATTTTTATTAATTTAAAGCTACTCAAGTCAAAAATGCTAAACTCTGACTTTCATTATTTCATTTAGCTTTAACAATAAGTATAGCAGTATGAAAATCTATTCGTTTAACCCTGTTCTCATTATATTGTCAGTTATTAATACTGGTAATTTCAGCAGCTTCTTACTTTAAAAGTGTGACACTTTATTCCCCAGGCAAGCAAAACTATTAATGCAGACTAAAATGCCATACTCTCATGGATAATTTAAGAAGTCCTTGAATGAATCCGGTCACCTTTTTTGATGCAAGCAAAGCAGTTTCTATGACTCATAAATTGCATTATTATTTTAGGTTCATAGGTAGGTACTAGGCTATCGTCCCAAGGGCCTACGTAAGCCTAGCCAAAAAGGTTCCCTGGCTTACGCCACCCAAGAAAGTTATTTTCCTGTGCCACTGTCGAGCAGAGACACAGAAGTGATCCCCGGGGTGTATTTCCTATTTCCCATCCACTCATCAAGATTTTTCTTGAAGAGTGCTAATGAAGAACTTTGCTTGACATAGATATGTAGCCTGTTTAAAGTGCTCCTTTCAGTTTAATGTCTTAGGTATGAGTATTTTTTAATTCCATGTCAATTACATATAATTGCAAGTATATAAATGCTCTGTGTTGATTTGTAAATGTTCTAATTTCTAAACAGTACAAATATATCTCATGAACAATGTACTATTAATACAAGGTCCACAGACAAATTCTTCAGGGCAAGTCCCTTTCATTTTCTTGAAATGTAGCACATAATGCTTTGTTTCAAGCAAATATGTGATTTTCATAAAGTCTCATTAAGAGAAAGAATGGTTTTCATTTAAAATGTTCACAGCATATTAACATAATTATATAATGCTAAAATAATGAGGAAGAAGCACCCTTGTCGGGCTGTACATTCCATTTGTGTTAATGCATGTAATCCCATACATCGTCACTTTATAAACCCTCCTTTTTAGAGTATGCAGTCACATTCCAATGCAACAGCGTGAAAATAGATTTGTACTTAGACTTTGTTTCACAAAAGATATGGATACCTGCCAACTTCTTTGCTTAAGTTTTCTATATAAAGCCACAACTAATGAGGAGAGGAGGATCCAAAATCAGTGTCTTTTTTTTAAATGTTAATATAAGTCATTTAAAAAGTTAATAGAACAACAGGTTTTGTATTACCTTGTATTTTCAGAATAACTATAACATTCTAAAGTCTGGCATTACTGACTGACTGTAATCTTCAGGGATTTACCAGAAAGTCATACATTTTTTGATGAACAGGAAAAATATGAGGCAAAACCTGGAATTTTCTGCAAAACTGAGGACAGCTGAAGAGTTTGCTTGTCAGGGTTGAGTGAATAAAACTACACGCTTAAAGGCATTTAAATACATTGGTTATTAAATAATGACACCATTCATTTAGTAAGTGAGATGGCTGGCTGTAAAAAATGACTTTCACTCCATGAAAAACTGAATTAGTACAAAGCGGAAGAGACTGTTCTAAGCCACAAGACACAGGTGCTTAATCAATCACCTCCCCTAAAAATAAAAACTGTATTGACCTTGGCATTTGTTAATCACTAAGATCCCACACAAGGCAGCATTATAAGCCAATTTTGCAGAAGTATAACAGAATATTGATACTGGCATAATATACTATCCTGATTCCAAAACATGTTAACATGGTTTTCATTTGTCCAGCATTTGCTGAAAAATCCAAAATTTTGCTATACTAGGATGCCGTGAAATTCTGAGTGTCTCCTTCAAATCACAATTTGTTACTTTTCCTCACCTCTGGCTATCATGCCCATGGTGCTATTAGGCATGATGGGCAGCACAATGGCACTGACTGCAGATAGTGGTGTTACCTCACATAAAGAGGTTCCCTGGTTCGATTCTTGGCCGGGGTGCATTCTGTGCAGAGTCTGCATGTCCTCCCTATGGGTTTCCTCTGTGTGTGCCAGTTTCCTCCCACATTCCAAAGACATGCAGTGAGTGGACTGGACAGTCTAAATTTGCCATAGGTGTGAGTGTGCGTGGGACTGCGTGTGGTATGAAGAACTACTGTGGCAGGGCTACCCAGTGGTGTAAACCCTGGCTCTAGATAATCATCCCTGTTGAAGTGACACTCCTAACCCCATGTGCAAAAATGGGAAAAGGGGGCTGCAGATGAAAGGATGCCACTAGAGCAGTCACTATGAAGGACTGAAGGTGACTGAAAGATAAGACTGACCCAGCATTGTCTTACCATGAAAACGGTCATTATGTTTTAGAAGAGTGGCCTTGCAGCTAACCTAGAGCGCTGATTCCTTCAATAGAAAGTTTTTTTTTTTTTTTGATCCCACTCTTAACATTATTCAGCCAGCCTAGCTCCCCAGTGCCCCGAGTTCGTGCTGGGTCTATCATCTAATCTCCTAACCCCATAGAGTTATTCTGGTGTTTCTGGCACTGGTTGAGGATCCTAAGGGCATGCTAATGACTTGGCCATCTATTGCTTCTGTTGTGGGACGGGGTTCTTTTCTTATGCCCTACCCACTCAATTTTTCTTGTTATGCTTTAAATAGGCATACTTAGGCATCGAAACCCAAGTTCACATAAACAGTGCAGTGTCTGACTGAACAGTGAAAGTTTTAACAGCACATTGCTGGTAATTTTTGTTAGCTACTAGTCCCTGAACTGTAATGGGAGGAAACAATGCATTATATAGCAATATATTAGAAGAAAGGAATGTACTTGGGAATAGGGACATGTGAGCTTTGTTCATTTTAGTTTGTCTGTTGAAAGAAAACATTTTCCATTTTAATCAGTTTTTGGATTTCTGGGTGGCCACAGTGGTGCAGCGGTTAGCGTTATCGCCTCACAGCAAGAGGTTCTCCGGTTCGATTCTCGGCTAGATTGCTTTCTGTGCGGGGTCTGCATGTCCTTCCTGTGGTCACATGCATTTCCACCGGATGCTCCGGTTTCCTCCCACATCCCAAAGGCATGCAGTAGGTGGATTGGACACTCTAAATTGGCCCTAGGTGTGAGTGTGTTCATGTGTGTGCCTTCTGTGGAAGGTTGGGCACCAGGCTGGCAACTCGACACTGTAAAAACTCCACTGCCAATCATGAGCGGACAGATGATCCACTGTGGTGACCCTTAAATGGGAAAAAGCCGAAAGAAGAAGAAGAAGAAGAAGACGACGACTCAGTTTTTGGATTTGTGATTTCTTGCCATTCTTCAAAAACTGAAGCATCTCAAAACAGAATTATGTCCTCTACTAAAATACAAGCACTTTTGAAGGTGCATTTCTACATGCATGTTTCTATTTGTTTAAATTTTTGAGTGACCAGGACTCATTCTGATATGATTTCTTGATTTGGGTAGGGGTGTTGTTTAATGGATTTAGCAAATTCACACAATTTTAATAATGGCATGGGCATGTTTTTAGCCACATCTGTGATCCATGAGCTAAGTGATATGGAAGACTCTTTGTGTCAAAATAGTTAAACTTGTGAAAATAGAAAGAATTCTCAGAGTTATAAGAAATGGAATTCATGATGGCCGACAGTTGAGAAGCAGGATACAAACTTTGTTACTGCCATATCTGATGACCTCATAGGGCATAATATTGTAATGCAACAAATTAGTCTCTTCCGATCCCACTACCCTTTTATGTTTTTATTTTCTTGTGTGCCTTGAACTTTGAAAGCTGTGACTGGTTACTGTATCTTTCTTTTATATATATATATATATATATATATATATATATATATATATATATATATATATATCTACAAATCTGTTTTAGTGTGTTGTACCTACCAGTTAAAAGAGTGCAAATGACAAATACTACAGTTAAAATTAGTCATTGTGTTACACTGATAGCCTAATAGTTCAATAAAATGGACTGGACTGTATCTCTAAGCATTTTATGGGTTCATATGTGTTCACTGGATCAGTGACCCCTGGAGAGCCTTTTTAAAGTTAGCTATGCTTCCCAGCTGTATCTAGCAAGTTTTAATATTATGGGGTTATTTTATGGGGTAGATGTAGGCTTGGGAATGGGTGGTTAAGCATTTACAGGCTGCCTTTATCACAGATATAGATATCAGACCAGGGAGATATTTCTGGTTCCCCATCCACTGGTCCAAGTTACACTCAGATTGGCTTAGGGATGAACTCTGCTTGAAATGTTTTGGAAGCCTAATCCAGAGAAGGAGTAGTCTCTGTTCTATTTATTTTGGAAGCTAAGTTTGGGTCTCTAGATTGGGTAATTTTAATGTTATTTGTTTTGCACATGTGCAACGGGTCCATCAGAATGGGATAAGATAATGCTTTGCAGGCCAGACGTAGATTACCTCTGAGCAGCCAGTAGGATTCCATGTATAGCGATAGATCTTTAAGGTGATCTATGTGGGGAATGTAGTTTATGTAAAAATCCAAAACACCACCGACCAGCACTCAAATATTAGCAACAAATTTTTATTTCACATCATTCATATCAATGCAAGAGCACCATTACCATACCAGTCTCAACTACAAAGCATTTTCAGTGCCCTGATGGTCAAACATCAGGTTATTTTGCACCTGTATTCCTAAATCTCTGACCACTGGGTCTATTCTTAGGGGTATATTATTGGTGTGGTAGTTTCCAAAGCATAGCGGACTTCTCAGAGGATGCTATTATGTATTTCTAAGCATTAAGTTTTAGAGCATGGCTCTGGCACCAGTTATTTGTCTATGTCAGGCCTCTTTGGAGAGTATTTGGGTGTTTGGGACATTCTATGACTACAGCCAGTCTGCAGCCATCTGCAAATGTGCTAAGCCAGCAGAATTTGACATTGACCTTGGCATCAGAGAAGTAGATGCCAAAAGGAGTTGCCCCAGCATGGAGCACTGAGGGATTCTGCCTGTGTCAGACCACTTTGTGGAGGAAGACTCCCTTATCCTAACTTCTTCTGTCCTATCTTTGAGGCATTTGGCAATCCTGTGGATGACATAGGGATTTATAGGTTCATAGGTAGGTACTAGGCTATCGACCCAAGGGCATAAGTAAGCCTAGCCAACAGGGTTCCCTGGCTTATGCCACCCAAGAAAGTTAATTTCCTGTGCCCCTGTCAAGCAGAGCCATAGAAGTGATCCCCAGGGTATATTTCCTATTTCCCATCCACTCATCAAGATTTTTCTTGAAGAGTGTAAAAGAGGAACTTTGCTAGACATAAATGGGTAGCTTGTTCCAGAGTATAGGAAGTCTCTGGGACAGGAATCTATCCCACCAGCATGTCCTGTTTATTGTGGTGACAAGGTTTAGGTCCCTAGAGTGTGTAGCTCGGAGGGACTGGGATTTTTTAAGGTGTAGCATGTCCAACAGCTCTGGGTTTAACATAGCTTTATATGTTAGGCAGAGATCTCCTCAGAGTAGGTGATATGCTACAGAGTAAAGCTGGAGTTTTTTGAGACGGTCAGTGTAGGACATCTGTTTGAGGCCAGTAATCCTCTTTGTGAGGTACTTTTGTGGCCTTTCCAGCTGCTGCAGATGTCTTGTGAGGTACATTCCAAAAGAGGTGCTGTACTCTATAATGGGTCTAATGAGTGTCGAGTAGAGGGGAACAATGACCTCTTTTTTCCTGGATGAGAACCCTTTTGTGATGAGGTGTGCCACATAGAAGGATTTCCTGACTACTGTGGTGATGTAATTATCAAAGGAGAGACTACTGTCCACCTGGTTCCCAAGGTCTCTATCACACATTCGGCATTAATTAGACTGACGTTTATGTGGTAGTTCATGGGTACAGAGTTTTTACCAAAGGGGATGACAATGCACTTTTTGGCACTGAGCTTGAGGCCATGCCTCTGACACCAGGCATCTGTCTCAGTGAGGCCCTTGTGTAGGATGTCCACATCATTTGGGGACTCGACTATGGCTCCTAGTTTGCAGTCATCTGCGAACTTCGTTAGCTAGAGGCCTTCTGTGTTAGCCTGTACTTCAAAGAAGTAAATACCAAACAGGAGAGGTCCCAGGACTGAACCCTGTGGTACTCCACTTGTCACTGGTTTGAATTCAAATTTGGAGTTTGCAACTTTTACAGTGTGGGTTCTGTCAGTGAGCCGGTTTGCAACCCATCTTGTGACGTAGGGCTTTATACCGAGTTTAGTGAGTTTAGCTATAATTCCAGAATGGGGGATGGTGTCGAAAGCTTTGGCGAGGTCAAGATAGGCTGTGTGAACCGCCTTAACCTCGTCTACAGCTTTGGTGACAGTCTCAAAGAAGTCGATTGGGTTCAGAAGGCATGATTTGCCTTTCACAAACCCAAACTGGGTGGGGTCCAGAGTTTGGAGGGTACCAATGTCATTGTTTATGAGTTCCATGATGATACGTTCCATGGCCTTGCAGACCAGGCTCGTCAGGATAATAGGGCGATAGTTCCTGGGATCAGTGGTGGCTTCCCATTTGTGAAGTGGGATAACTGTTGCTGTGTGCCATTCATTGGGCACAAAGCCTGATGTGAAACTATGATTGAACATGGTGCTTAGGTGGGGACCCAGTTCGTTCTGAAGTTCATGTAAAATGCAGCCTGGGATGTTGTCCGGTCCCATGGATGCTGTGTTTTTGGTTTTAGAGAGTGCAGCTTTTACCTGCATAGATGTGATTACAGGGACTCTGCATTCTTCCTGTATAGATATGGGCCCTTTAGGGGGTGAGAGGGGGGTAAAGTTAGCACTGAATGTATCTGCCAGGATGTTGGCAGTATCAGTTGGTTCTCTGATTTTCATGCTGTTGTGCTGTAACTCAGAGCAGATCTGTGTGTTGCCATTGAGATTCTTGACATAGCTATAGAATGCTTTGTGGCTGCCCTTAGAATCAGTGGCAATTTTGTTTTCGTAGCTAGCTTTGGAGGATTTTATAGGGGATCTCAGCTTCTTACTGAGGCTGATGAGGCAGCTCCTCCTCTCATGGGATTTTATTCTCTTTTGCAACAGTTTCTTCCTTCTGTTGTAGAGTTTGTTTATGGCAGTAGACCACCAGATTAGCTTCCTTTTTTGGAGGATAGCGCCTTGGTTCTGTTTGGGATAGCACGATCCATGCACTCGTGTAAGTGCTTATAGAGTGCATTTGTGTAGGATTCAGCAGTCATAATTGTGTTATCCATCTGCATGGGTGTCATGAAGTTCACCACTTCTGTCTTAAGAAGCATGAAGTTGGCTTTGGAGAAATGTTTTACCAAGGTTTCCTTAATGGTGAGTGAGGGCGGGATGCGGATATCTATGGTGATTAGCTTATGGTCGGATCTGACTAACGAGGAGTTGATTTCAGGTGTGGAACACTGGTCACTCATACCTAACTTTGTGAGTTTGTCCACAATGCCTGAGTGGGGGTACTGTGTCATATGTAGTGGACAAGTCAAGGTGGGCAGTATGCATTATTTTTCCCTAATCTATCAATAAATAAAAGATGAGAAAGGATTGTGTCACTCTGAAATGAGAATGTAGTCAGCTAGACTTTCCATTTATAGCATACTAATGAACTCTAGTAACAACAAAATGTAGTTTTACCTAGCGAGTCTGTTTTGTTAACCTGAGTGAATTATTAAAGATCATTATGTTGCTGATCTTTCATGATTCAGTGTGTAGAAACATTTTTTTTCCACTGGGAATTCACATATCTCCTATTATGCCTTCATAAAGGGAAATGTGAGGTCTTTGCATTCATTTTCCTTTGGTTTACCAGGCTTCTTCTGGTTGGGTCCTCTATTCACCTGCTTTGAGACATCTGTTAGGAGACCTACTGAGATTGTAAATTCATTAATATCTAACTAGATGTCTACTACTGACTGGTCTGCCTGAAATTTGTAACTGACTTTCTTTTCTACCACGCATTCTCACTTCCACCAGTTGTAAGGAGTGTGTACCTTTGTGTGTGTGTGTGCGTGTGTGTGTGTGTGCGTGCACACGTGTGTGTGTGTGTGTGTGTGTGTGTGTGTGTGTGTGTGTGTGTGTGTGTGTGTGTGTGTGTGTGTGTGTGTGCACATTTTTCTCTTCTGGTAATTTCTCTGTCTTTTTAAAAGAAAATTCAGATATAATTGTTTAAAGCTTTCAGGTAGTGTTCACGTGTGTGTGTGTGTGTGTGTGTGTGTGTGTGTGTGTGTGTGTGTGTGTGTGTGTGTGTGTGTGTGTGCGCGTTACATGACTTTTGAAGTCACATAAAATATCAATACTTTTACAGGTATGTTGTTTAGAATTAAAATCCTTTATTATTTACTGTTATTTTATGTGGCTTTCATGTTAAAATTATTTTTGGAAGCTGAGAATACTAAAATTGTAGAGGTATTGCATGCTTCTTCTGAATGGTTCCTACATTTACAAATACATACTTTACAGAGCTTATTACAATTCTGAATGTGCTGTGTACACTTTTAAATGTGTTGCAGATGAAACTGTGTTCAACAGACAGGCTTTAGCAGCTTTATTTAGATTAATCTATTTATTTTGTGGTCCTCAGGTATGAGAGGACCTTTGTCTTTTATTGATTCTCAGCTTGAAAAGTTGAGGAGGTGCCTTATCTGAGAACAGCACAGGTTTCCAGAAATGACAATTACAGCTAGCAGATAACATTATTTCTCAGATCTCTGCTATGTATGACCAGGGGAGTTTTATCAGGAACCACCCCCTTCACACAGTTGCTTTTCTTTTAACAAGAGTAAATTACTTCATTTGTTTAAAATTATTAAATGTAAAAAGCCAGCCAACAAACAAGGCTAAGGAAATGGAGAATGTGGGAGAACCACACTAATTACTTAGAGGCTCAAGTGTTATTTTTCAACATCACAGTTTCTAGGAGAAAGTGTCAAAGCATAATCTGAATAAAACATGATAATTTGGTTTATATTTTGAGTCATTTTGTCACCCTCTTTTTTTAAACTTGAGTTTCTGAGTGGTGGTATCCCATAGTCTTATTATATGTGGAAAGAATTATGTCATCAGGCATATGCATTTTATGCCAATTAGCTGCCCAGATTTTTGACCTTATGTTGCCATTTTTCAAGAGCCTTTGTTCAAATTCCCCACATTTGCAGGTTGAGAGATATGCAGAGTAATAAAATAAATAAATAATTACAGACATCTAAGGCGGTCTGACATAATCTGGGGGCAGAAAATGTAATTCACTACTGTTAAGCATCAGATATGATTGTATACATGCAAAATCTGACTATGAAATAAATGTGCTCTGTGTTCTGATCAAAAGCATTGAAACAGTCAACAAACCCTTGGTAAAAAAAAAATTATAAAGCCATAGTATAAAACAAATAAAGCATTTTTCATCTATAGTCACTGGTAGTAGTTCTCTAATCTGCTTAGCAGCAGTAAAATAAATGACATTAGGAAGATATAGAAACAGGACATTGCAATGTAGTTACACCACTTAATGAATGTCTCTGTGGAATAGAGGAATAAAGCCCTGAATATAACCCAGACAACCTGAGTTGCAAATAATGGTTTGGTACTGGAACAGCTTAGCAGGGAGAATGGGAATGTGTACCCAGGGCTAGCTCATCCATTTTAGGGGAGGTAGAAGGTGGTCGCAGTTTGTCAGTCAGCACCTTGCAAGTACAGACTTGCTCAAAACCAGAATATCAAGAGCTTCAGACATGGGCTTGGCACTTTGAAGCTAGTCTTGTCAGCCCTCGCAGTAGAAGCAAGGACATGAACATGGGGGGCATAGGAGGCCTCAATGTGATGTAAAGGCTCAGTTCAAATATTAAGAGAGGGAGTTAGTGCCTCACAGCAATGCCCTCACTGACGAGATGCCAGTGACATCACAGAATGTCTCCATGGTTGCCTAGATGATGCGCTACAGTCAGCTCTCACTCTCAAACCTGGGTCTCCTGAGTCTCAGAGAATGAACAGGTTGAATACTGATAGAGGAGGGTTAGTGATAAAAAGAATAATTACAAAATAAAACAAAAGTTGACAATCTCCAGATGTTTTGCAGCAACCATATATGCTCACTTCAAGGTTCTATCTTCAGACTACTAGTGCAAAGGAGTAAGGCTATAGTATGCTGAGAAACTGCCAGGTTTGATTCCCACAGTCTCCACCACCTCCACTTGCCTACTGTATGATTCCTGTAACTCAATTAAACAGAAAATACTCCGTAGTCTCCACTGCAAAGATGCAGTTATGGGCAATGGGTTTACACGGTTAAAGTGTAGTATTTTCACTATTACATAGACTATATGTTTAAAGCACAGTCGATATAAAATAAAACATTATAAATGACAAGAACAAAGATAATGAAAGAAATTGCACTTGCTTACCTACGACTGTGGCTCAATGTTCACTTTCAGTGTGAAGAAACAGCGTTCTTCACCTTGTTCCTCTACACACCCTTCCAAAAATATAGATATGCTTTGCAAAGAAGCTGTAGGATATGCAGACTCCGAGTTAACAGATGCATTAGATAAAGCAAACCCTCCATGGCCAAGGGGTATGTGTCATCCTCTAATCCACACCGCTATGTTCCTCCTCATGAGATTGTAACCTGTGGTGAAGGAAACTGTATGCCTCTCTTTTCCTTAAAGATGTAGTGTCTGGAGCTTTCTGCTTCTGGTAGGATCGGCCTTTGTAAACTGGTCTATGATGAGAAGTCCAGGCATATAAAATAGCAAAGAAAGTGATATCCATAGCAATTAAAAAACCTCACCTGGAAAAGGAATACCACAGCATATCCATGAATCCAAGCCTGTGAGCATTTTTCCCCTGGGACTGTTCTGGTATACACATGAGCAATGTACCCTAGAAAGACAGAGCCCTATAGAATTTCATGGAGATACCATGTGGGCTCACCACCCATAAAAAAAGGGATGCCCATGTGTCATTCCAGTCAAGTGGCAGGCAGGAGTTGCAGACCTTGGCACTGGAACTGGTGTTTGGGACAAGTAATGACACTTTACTGCTTGGGAAAGAGTCAAACCTTGGGTTGGATGCTGATAAATACCAGTTAGATGTAGCTGGCTTTACTCATGCACATAACGCTGGTTCAGGAATAGACTTCTTGAATTGGGAAGTAAACTCCTTCTCCTTCTCTAGGATTGTTTCATGGCAAGGTTTGGAGAGGTGCAATAATATTCATATGTCCCTGTCTATGGCTTGCACAGCTGATGTGTGTTTCAACAAATGAAAGGGTTGCCTTATAGTGACTTGAGATTTAAAATAGAAAACACTGTCTGTTGTTTGGGCATATACAGTTAGCAGTTATTGTGAGTGTGCAGTCTTCTTGGAGATCATGTGAGCAGTGCTTGATAGGGTACATGCTTGACAGGGTACAAATTAATGACTCTTGTCTGAAAACTAACATTCAGGCAGGACAGAAGTTCGAGTTTGAAGAACATGAGAGTTTGGGGATGAGAGGGTTCTGTCTTTGCTGTTTGTAGATAATGTTGTCCTCTTGGTCTCAGGTGACTAGGATAGCTGAAATGCACAAGTAAGTGCAAAGTCATTAGATTGAAAATCAGCACTTCCAAATCAGAGGTCATGGTTCCATCCCAAAAAGGAGTAAGCTGTTCTTTATAGATGAGAGGGTAGCAGTTAAGCCATGTAGAGGGGTTTACGTATCCATGTGCACTTATTCCTCATTGAGGGCTGAGAGGGGTGCGAGACTGACCAGCAGAAAGGTGCAGGGGAGGTAATACTCTGGACATTGTTCCAGATTGTTGTGTTGAAGCATGAGAAGCTCTCAGTTTACATCTAAGTCTATGACCCTCTTCACCTACAGTTAACAACATAAGGTAACTCAGCAAATGAGGAAACGCTGCTCCCTCACAGGGTTGCTAAGCTACTTCTCTGCAGCATACTTTGGAGGATGCAATCTAGAATGATCAGGAAGTAGAGCCACTGGTTTTGTAGGTTGAAATAAGTCAACTGATGTCATTCTAAGGGAATTCAGTTCCTGTCAGCCTGGGTTGACATGTAATAGACCACACTGCTTTGCCAGAGATAGTCTTCATCTATCACCTGTAGGCTTTCGGTTACTGGCTAAGGCACATAGTGCCTTTTTTTAGGCAAGGTTTCAAAAACAAAATTTGCGACATGAAAATAGCACTCACAAATAAATTAAAGGTTATGCTGGTAAATGCTGAGTTTAATTCACAAAGTGCACTCTCTAGAAGCACTCCTCTCCCTTGAGGATGATGATGTATGTGCAGTTACAAAAACTTGGTTCAGGGCCACAGGGAGTACCCCAGCCTTGCAAGGCTACAATGTCTTCCACACTTTCAGATCGTAAAATGAATGTGTGAGAAACAGAGGAGGAGGAGTATCTATCTTCATCAAAGATAAAGACACTTCTAGACTGGTTAGACAGGAAAACTCCATGGTCTCCCAGTTCAATGATTTTTTGGAAGAATGTGAATTTAATAGCAACATGTTTCTTGATAGGGGGTTTAATATACAATATAAAACAGGAGGTTATTAATAAATGAAGTAATGGTTTATATGTCCCAATATTGGGAAGTCCTGATATGTCTACAAATGGGTAACCTTTATTACTCCTTAGGATTAATAACCCTGGTATAAATGATGGGGATGATATAGTTATAAATGGTGAATGTTCAATAGGTATTGGAAATTCTCAGGAGATTATATGTCCTTTTGCCAGTACATATTCCAGTGATAGTTTTCTTGTGCAGGATATTGTTAACAAAAATTGGGTTATTCTTATGCAGGAACAGGCTATGTTGAATACCTTTGGAGATCATCCTAATTTTGTATTTTGGAAAGGTATGAATTTTAAGAGTTTACTAGAAAAGCCCCTAGTCTTTGAGGCTAAGGGGAGCATGGCACCTTGTGGCATGTGCCACCAATGTAAGGATATTTTGAGAACATCTAGTATTAGAATTGGTGGTAAAAAAATTGTGGTGAAGGGAAAATATAACTGCCAAACTTATGCAGTAGTTTATGACGCAGTTTGTTGCCAGTGTCCAGCTTTTTATATTGGGAAGACCCAATGCAAGCTTGCACAACATATTTATGAACATCTTTATGAAATTTGACAGCAAGATGCAAAAAATGCATTATATAGACATTTAAGGATGTTTCCAGAGCATTACTTTAAATTTTTAGCAATTCAACAGGTGAAGTGTGAAGCTAGGGGGGGACCTTGGAAACTGCATCTTGAAGAGAAGGATGCCTGGTGGCAAGTCTTTTTAAATGCTTATTCTCCACCATGACTTAATGATGCAATATCCATTTCTAGTAGGCTTAAATTAAAAGTCTTTGATAGATAAAAGTAAGCAATTATTTATTAAATGTATATAATAATAAGGTTTTAGTATATATATTAATGTGGATATATTTAATGTATTTTTTCTGAAATAATTATGTATTTTTAGAAAGCATTTTATTCATTATATAATTTTTAACTGGTTCTTACATGTTGCTGCCTTCTATACACTTTGAATATGACTGAATGGAATGTATTTACTTGTTGTTTGTTAGTCTATTAGAGACGTTTTCTTTCTTTTTAGGGCTGTGTCTGTTTAAAACAATCATTTAAAACATTTAATTGATTGCAACCTGTTCTTTTAAATTGATTAATTGATTTTATTTTGGAGGGTATATAACTTTAATGTTGTATGGTTTACTTTGTCTGAAAAAGTCTGGTGATGCTCACCAGACGAAAGTGCTTATTTGTGGTGATTAAAGATTCGTTTTGGTGCTACTTTCTTGGTTTCCAACTTTGAGTGTTGCTTTTTGGACTGTTTGGTTGGTCATATTATTTGTTTACCCCTGTACTCAACCATCATCAGGCCAATAATCAAGTACCTTTGATATGTACCTTACCAGGCACCTGCAGCAACTTGAGAGACCTTGAGCGACCTCAGAGATTTCTAACCAAGAAAAATCAGGGTCTCTAGCACATCATACATTAGCAGATTGAAGTCACTGTCATTGTACTCAGTAGCATACAGATCACTTAGAGGAGACTTGCACTGGTCTACAGAACAATTTCAGATCCAAACATAATGGAAATGCTGCACATCAGCAAGTCAAATGGGACAAGGGACCTTAATTTGGCCTATGACATAAATAGGACCTGCTGAAGAAACAGATATGTCTCTGAGGTTGCCACTCCTCTGGAATAGGCTACCAATTCACATCAAACATAGCCCCTCCATGTCGCTGTTTAAGAGTAGCTTAGATGACTGGATGGGAAACAGTAAATTCCTGACAGGGATTTCACCTTTGACCCTCCTAGATATGGGCAGTCATTGCTAACTACAATCTCAAGTTTAGGCAAGATCGTTTATATTGGGTTTCTCTAATATTATATTGGGTACACACGGCTAGGCTTATAAAGACCTTTGGGATCAACAGCCCAGTAACCATCTATGAACCTATAAAGTGGTTTGGGCACCTAGTAAAGATGTCCCTGAGAGCCTCCTGAAGGAGATGAGCAAAGAATGAACCACTGGCAGGATGCCCCAGGCCAGAGTCTCAGCATGCTGGAAAGAGAGACAGAGCTAGTAGTTTCAGAACTTCAACTTTATTATTATTATTTATTTAAGGATTATTGTTTTGAGTTGCACATCCAATGAGTGTACACTCAGGTGTACAGGTGATTAGTAAAGCTAATTGTCAGCTGTGTTCTTAACATTTATTTATTTTTTTAGGATCATAGGAGGTTACTGGTCTATTAGTCCTAGGGCCTTTACAAGTCTTGCCATGTTTTACACTTGTTTCCTTCATAGACCAAGAGAAATAGCCTATATTAGCAAGTGAATTTATGATCAGTACCAAATGCCCCTATCCAAGACAAACATAAGTGAAACCCCTGGAGCGAATTTATGGTTTCCCATCCAGTTGTCCAAGTTACTCTTAAATAGGGCCATTAAGGAGCTTTGTTTAACTTGAATTGGGAGTTTGTTAAAGAGGAGTTGCAGCCTCTGGGAGACATATCTATCTCTCATAGGTTCATAGGATGATACTAGGCTATTGGCCCAGAGGCCCTTATAAGCCTAACCAAGAATTTTGCCGATGTTCCCTCAAAGTCAGCACCTGTTTCCCCTGTCCAGCAGGGACACAGGTGGGATCTCAGGGGTGTATTTTCTGTTTCCCATCCAGTCATCCAAGTTCCTCTTAAAGAGGGCTAGAGAGGTACTCTGCTTGACATGGAGAGGGAGTCTATTCCAAAAATGGGGGAATCTTTGGGACACAAATCTATCCCACCAACAAGTTCTATTCATGTCACAGACCAGGTTAAGGCATTGCGTGCGGGTTGCTCGAATGGAATTTGTCTTACTGATATGCGGCAACTCCTCAAGGCTGGGTCTGAAATGGCCTTGTATGCCAGACACAGGTTACCTCTGAGCAGTCTGTATGAGACTTAGTGCAGGGACAGGGCTTTTAATCTATCTGTATAGGATAGGTGTTTGGTGGTCTCTGCAACTGCTGTATGTGCTTGGCAAGGTACATGCCCAAGGGGGCATTGTACTCGATAATGGGTCTGATAAGGGGGGAGTACAGGGATGTTATGACCTCCTTGTTCCTGGATGAAATACCCTTATTTATGAGGTGGGCCATGTAAAAAATCTTCCGTACAACGGCGGCAACGTGGTGGTCAAAAGTCAGGTTGCTATCAACCTTGGTGCCCAAGTCCCTCACGACTGATTGCATGCTTAGTAGGTTATTATTAATGTGATAATCAGTGAGGATTACATTTTCCCCAAAGGAGATAATGATGGATTTCTTGGCATTCAGTTTGAGGCCATGCTTCTGGCACCAGTCATTAGTTTTGGTAAGGCCCTCTTGTAGGATGTTCACATCACTAGGGGAATTTAAGACAGCGCCCAGCTTGCAGTTATCTGCAAACCTGGTCAGCCACAGACCACTGGTTTCCAGTAGGTCCTTTTTATGTTGCAGGCTAGGTTAAGGGCTCTAGAGTGAGTGAATCTTGCCCCATTAGATTTGCATAAGTGCAGCATTTCCATTAAGAAAGGGTTCAAGACTGCTCTCTAGGCCAGGTACAAGTTGCCTCTAAGCAGTCTACACAATACAGAGTATAGTGGCAATGCCTTCAGTATGTCCATGTAGGTCATGCGATGAAGACCTTGAATTTTCTTGTTGAGAAACCTCTGAGGTCTATCCAGCTTCTGCAGGTGTCTAGTGAGGTGCATGCAGAAGGGAGCACTGCACTCTATTATTGGCCTGACAAAGGATGAGTACACAGGAATTATAACCTCCTTTGTTTTGGATGCTATTCCCTTACTTATGAGATGGCCAGATTAAAAGGCCTTCCTCACCACTGTGGACACGTGCTGATCGAAGTTAAGGCTGCTATCAACCTGCATTCCCAAGTCACTCACCACTGGGTTTGAACTTGGGGGATATTGTTAATATTATTATTTGCTGGGACTTCACCTTTACTGAAAGGAATGATAACACATTTTTTTGCATTATGTTTTATTCCATGGCTTTGGCACCAATCATTTGTCTGTGTAAGCCCTTTCTATAGTACGGTGACGTCATTTTGGGTTTCAGTGATTGTTCCCAATTCAGTCATCCACAAACTTAGTAAGCCACAGGCCATCTACTTTCATCTGAACTTCTGAAAAATAGATTCCAAACAGAAGTGGACTCAGCACAGATCCTTGTGGAACACCACTAATAACAGGTCTGGAGGTGGAATCCCCTACTTTGACTGTTTGTACTCTGTTCTTGAGCCAATTGGCTACCCTTCTAATGACATATGGGTTTATCCCTAGCGGGATGAGTTTATTGATGATGCATGAGAGGGAAATAGTGTCAAAAGGCCTTGGTGAAGTCAAAATAGGCAGTTTGCACTGTTTCGCCTTCATCCAAGGCTTTGATGACATTTTCAAAGAAGTCCACCAGGTTTAACAAGCAGCCTTTAACTAAACCAAATTTGGTCAGGTCAAGATTCTGAAGGTCTCCTATATCCTTGTTGATTAGGTCCATATTGATTCTTTCCATGGTCTTACAGATAAGGCTGGTTAGGCTTATGGCTCTATAATTCCCGGGGTTGTTTGAGAGAACCCCTTTCTGCAAAGGGATCACAGTTGCAGTTTTCCATTCAGAGGCAGTACATAGACTATGGTTGATGAGAGTACCCAATGGTTCCACCAGCTTCTGTTTTAGACCATTTAGTAAGCAGCTTTGGCTGTTGCCTGGTCCCATAGAGGCTGTGTTTTTGTCCTTGGAGAGGGTGGTAGTGACCTGCTCATTGGAGATAATAGGTAAAGAACTGGTGATGGGTATATCTTAGTGGTATGATTGGTGGGGACAGTGGAGTGAAGTTTTCCCTTAACCTATTTGCTAGTAGGTTGGTAATTTTTGCAGTGTCTGTATGTGTGGTACGGTCCACTACTAGTTCGGCCCAAATCTGAGCCACCCTTTAAGATTTCGGATGTAGTTATAGAATGGCTTGTGATTATCCTTAGCCAGGGATGTTAATTTGGTTTCTTAGTTACATTTGGAGGACTTAACTAGATGTCTAATTTGCATATTCAAGCATTGGAGGGTGCCTTTCCTCTGTTGAGACCTTTCCTTCTTGTTCTTAGTCAGCAGTTTCTTTTTTTTTGTTGTATTACTATTTAGGCTGGATGTCCACCAGGGTGGTTTGTCTTTTGTCAGGATCCTGATTTCATCTATTCAGGTTTTGCTGAGTCTTTACATTTGTATAGGTGCTTATATAAGGCATTAGTTTATTCCACAGTATGGGAGAGACTGCTGTCAGTTTGTAGCAGGGGGTTGAAACTATTTATGCCATCGTGTAGGAGGCTACAGTTTGCTTTGGATAAATTTTTTAACCTTTTTGCTCTGGTGGGGGGGGGGGGGTCAGTATGATTGTTACTTCAAACAAAACATATTTGTGATCTGGCTTTACCACGGAGGGCACCACACATGGAGTGATGCAGCAATCTCCCATGTTGGTGAGCACTAGGACAAATATTTTTGTGAACAAAGTTAAGAACCTTAGGGAAGAGTGTGTTACTGCTAGTATATGGTGCCCAGTTGATGGAGGGATAAACCCACCCATGACTAGGGTATTTGGCTGTATTGTGAGTGAGTCAGGTAGATCTAGGTAGGCAGTATGGTTTTCTTGGTTCATGGTAGGGAACCTATAGCTAACAATGATGTGGAGGGAGGGGTCTTTCCTACAATTAGCTAGACTTGGAGTAGCTGTAGCTTTAGGGAGTCGTAATGTTTAACCAGTCTTGAGGTGTATTTGTCTTTGATGGGGATGGTTCTTTCACATTAATTTTGTGATCTGAATGTGTGGAAGGTATTGTAGCCTTGTATGACTGGGGTACTCTCTGCTGCCTTGAACTATGTTTCTGATACTGCACAGACATCTGTGTCTTCCAAAGTAAGGGGTGCTTCCAGTGAGTGCAGTTTCTGATTTAGACTCCTAGCATTAAGCAACATAACCATGTGTTTGTCTCTAGATGTTTTTACATCAGGAATTTTGTTTTTATGACATTGCTTAAAAAAGGTACTATGGGGGAGGCAAGTACTTTAGCCAGTAACCAAAAGCTGAAAAGTGACAGGTGAAGACCATCCCTGGCAAAGCAGTGTGGTCTTGCAATCATATTATCGTAGGCTGACAAATACTGAGTCCCACTGGATTAACACCAAAAGCTAAGCCAATTGTTAAAGTGAATAATTTTTTGTTGCTAGTTAGGCATCATGCTGGGTGAATGTATAATGCTGCTTAGGGCATGGGACATATCTGCCTGAGACACATAATCAGCGAGCTCAGTCATGTCTCTCTTTATATAGTCCAGTGAGGTACATCTCATGTCGTTCACTCCAACATGGACTATGACAGAGTCATAACAGTACTTGTTGTTGACAGACCTGAGTGCATACATGATATGGCAAATCCTGGCAGCCAACAGGCAGCTAACCGTTACCTTTTCCTTGTCCAGCATGGAGAGTTGGACATCTGTGTGTCTCACTATGGAGTCGCCTAGGACCAAGACATTTGGTTTTGAGTTATTTTGCCTTAGGGACTTGCTAGGTGAGACACTGATGTGTGTGTTTATATGTGCAGTTGATGTTGTTGGGACTGCATTGTGTATGGATGGTTTGTATTTGGGAGGTCACTGTTCTTTTGATATACTTCTAGTGAGTACCTCTGTGTATGTGGGTTTATGTGTTTTGTTGTTGGTTTGAGGAGGATGTGAAGTGTGTGTGCTAACAACCTGTTTGGCATCTGATTTCTGTGAGAGAGAGAGAGAGAGAGAGAAACAGCATTGATTCCAGATTTATAGTATAGATAGATCTCTCACATATTGTATTAGTATGTTTTTGGAGTAATGGGTTGTCAGTATACATGAGACAGTTGCTACATTGCCTCAGGGTGCCCATGTCCATCAGGCTGGCTGGAAAAATGGCGGGAAACCGTCCATACATTATGTCAGGTTTGCTTTGTAATAAGTAGTGAGAAGAGGGCTGGTTGGAATTGGTTCTGTTGAGGGACTAGTAAGAATCAACTAAATTATGGAGGTTTGGGAGTAGGTGCCTGCGCTGATGCCCTAAAAATGCACAGCTGAGTTGCTTTCCAGGCAGCAGTGTGCAGCTATGTAGTGCACAGAGAAACAGGGAAGCCTAGGATGTTTCACAAGCAGCAATCTAGGGAAAAATTGACTTTCTAAATCTTTGTGTCTGTAATAGGCAGTGCTATCCCCTGTGCAGTGTGCAGCTTAGTTATGCAATTTTCAAACAAGCTGGCCAGTGGAAATGCTCAATACTGAGCCTTATTCCAACAATCCCCAACTCAGATGGGTCCTTGGCTGCACTCTTTTGCCCCAAGGGTGCAGGGGGCAATTAATGTAAGATGGCTGTTTTAGTGCTCAGATAATGCCAAACAGTCTAGATTCAACAAATCTGAATTAGCCTATGCTATGAAATACACAAGTACTGGAAAATACAAGTTTAATGGCTATCCAGTTTTTTAATGTTACCTGAGCTGCATATTGGTTTCTTGTTTAAAGCTGTTTCATGACTTCGTCCCTTGAGTGGCAAATATAACTTGAAGCAGGCTGGGCCCCATTTGTTAACTGGAAATGTACCTGAATCTTATATTTACCTAGAACAAAGATCGTTTTCAAAGGCTGCTGGTATTGCAGTGCCTCTTAAATTGTAAATTAGTTGTTATTTTCTGGCTAGAGTGCTGCTTTTTGTTTTGCATTTACTGTACCACTGCACAATTAAAAACAATGCAGGATTAGAAGAAATTAGTCAATTTTTTCAATGGCTAAAGTTGTCCATTGGACTATGGATTACATTATGTTATGCTACTACTAATTATAGGTTCATAGGTAGGTGTAGGCTATCTGCCCGAAGGCATTTATAAGCCTAGCCAGAATGCGTTGGCTTTCGCCGCCCTCTTAGATTAGTTCCCTGTGCCTCTGTCCAGCAGACTGACTGAAGTGATCCCCGGGGTAAACTTTCTGTTTCCCATCCACTCGTCAAAGTTTCTCCTGATAAAATTTGTGGTTTTCTGGTAAATCACTGATAATGTAATTCACTAAATGATGGTACTTTAAATTTCAGTCTTCCTGTCTTTTTTGGAAACACATGGTTACACAAAACACTATTTCAGCAACTTTCTAAGATTATACAACCAATATTTAAAATGTGTCTCTGGTTTAGGGCCTTTGCCCTCCCCTCACAAATACATTTTTCATTTTTCCAGATTTCTTCTGCTATGAAATTGAGAGGTTTAGTTGTGTCAATTGGATGGTGCAGTGGTAGTGTTGTTGCCTCACAACAAGAGGTTCTCTGGTTTGATTCTTGACTGAGGTGCCTTCTGTGCAGAGTCTGTATGTTCTCCCTGTGTTTGTGTAGGTTTCCTCCTATGTTACAAAGACATGCATCTGGAGCAGTTCTCCGTGGGCCTCTGCTGAAAACTGGCTTTGTTCCATATGAGACTTTCCTGATAAACAAATGTTAAATAAAACATGTTTCAAGGAGCTGAGAGATTCAAGGGAAGAGAAGTTTAGAGCTGCTTATTCCAAGTCGGATTGCATTTAGTAGCACAACAGGTAGTAGCTTTACTTTTGATGCCAAAGGCTATGGGTTCTACTCCCAGAGTATGTAGATTGGTTGCTGATACTGTACTGTGTTGTACTTTAAAGAGAGTGGATGCTGCAGTCCTAAGAATGCCCTCCTTTGGAGGAGTTACCTAGTAACTATGAACCTGTCAGTCTGCCATCCATTTTCTATTGCAATATTACTAGCTTATCATTTTTAATGTAACATAGGCAATTTATTATTCAAGTGCAACAGCCAATTTATTTGTAGATGAAACAATGAAATATAAAGTTTCCTAACAGCAACCTTATTTATTAGTTAGAAATCCCTTTAATGTGGAATTATTTAGATGACTTAGTTCTGTAGTATATTTACTAATACTGGTGGATTGTAATGACAGACATTTGAGTGGGCTTTTATGGTTGAAATGTTCTGAAATGGGTAGTTTTGTCATTATTGGTTCATACATTTTGTTTCATTGCTTACCAGAAGACTGTTCAAAACTACAGACTTAAAACACATTCTAACAACTGGTGTTGTATTATACAAGGAATATAATTTAATACAATCAGGAAGGTGAATCAAAGAATGCATACATGTATGCGTGGCCCTAAAAATGTGTTTGAAAACAGCTCAGAGGAAAGTGTGAACGGCTCAAAATCATGGGCAAATTTTAAGCTTCACTCTTGCTACCAAAGCAATGGATGAAGGCAAAGCAGTTCACACCACATTATCTTGACCTGGCTAAGCCTTTTGACACAATCACCTACACAGGTGTAGTACAAAAGATGAATCATGTAAGAGCAAACACTTGCATCACTAGCTGGATTGCCAGTTTGCTCACAGGAGATCAAAATAAGGGAAGAGACCAGTCACCAATGGAGTCCCCCAGGGTTTGGTGCTGAGACTTTTTCTGTTTGGCATATACATCTCAAAAGTAAAAGGAAATACCAAAGGACTTTGGCCGGAAAGTTTGAGATTACTGCAAGCTAGGAGCAGTCACTGAATCCGCAAATGACTTAACCATCGTACAGGAAGGTTTGTCCCAAAATATAACTGGTGTCAAAATCATGACAATGCCCTCTGAGAACTGACCCAATTGTTTGGCATTTGGGAACTTGTGTGTACAGTGGCCTAACTTTTGACCAACATGTGCCCAGAGTTATAAGAAAGCCTTTCTATATTGCATAGCTTATAAACAAATTGTGACAAGATCTAGAGATGTTGTCTCCCTTTACAAAGCTCTCATTAGGTCAATCATTTTGTATAATGCCCACTTTGACATGTATCTGTCCAGACCCATGAAACAATTGGAATACCTTCAGAGATACCTTACTAAAAGGATACAAGTCCTAAACAATAGGTCTTGCATGGACCACTTCAAAGATTTATTACTATACTCAGTATCCTACAGAGTGCTTAGAGGTGACATGTCTGGCATACAAGGCATCCTTGGACCTAATACAGATGGACCTGCTGAACATCAGCAAGTTAAATGGCATCAGAAATACTCAGTCCAGTTATCTAAACTGCATGTTGTAGAGAGATGGATATATATCACAGAACAGACTATACATAAAAATAAAATAAAGCTCATCCATCCATATTCAAATGCAACTTAAATCTAAGGATGGGTAATAGAGAATGTACTCCAGGACTGCCCCTCATGCCACTAATGGATAGAGGCAGTTCCTAATTGCTGCATCCTTTACATGGGTCCGCTCAAATTATTATGGTATGATCACAGTTATTCTCACTAGGACTAATATACAATTATCAGCCCTGGGATAGGGAACACCAATCAGAAAATGTTAATTCAAGCACCAAAAGAGAATTGGCTAAGCTTAAAATGTCCTCCAAGTGAACCTATGTTGTGGTAGTAAATAGTTATAAAAATTACCATTTTTAGATCACTAAGTGCCCTTCTCATCCTCCACCCCCCCCCCCAGTCTTCAACAGCTTCTAGCACCTATGCTTCTCCATACGTGTGACCAATGGTTTACATCTTCATCTTCCACATTCGCAAGCAGAGTTTGAATTCCAGAAGCTGTTTGGACTTGGGACGGGCATACAAGAGAGAGGTAGGTGTGTGAGTGTGTATTTTTAAGTGTTTAAGAGGTGTGTGTGTGTGTGTGTGTGTGTGTGTGTGTGTGTGTGTGTGTGTGTGTGTGTGTGTGTGTGTGTGTGTGTGTGTGTGTGTGTGTGTACATAACTTTGATTATAAATGTCTTTTATTAACTGGTGTAATCATCAGAACACCCTCCAACCTTAAAGAATTTGCACTTCTATTCCATACTCCCAAAATCAGTTAACAGACATGGTAGCTAAAAGATCTCCACTTAAATTAGTAAAGTGTTGAAGAAACTGCCTACTGAAATTAGAAACTCACAACAGGCTTACATAGAAATCTATTGTGGCCATCCACCTTCGCACCAGTTTGAAATGTGGTTGTGATGTTACCCATGTAAACTTAGATACCTTATTTCATTAGATTAAGATTGCAAAGTTTAATTTTTACCGTTTTTTTCTAGAGAGAGCTCCATATGCTATACTATTTCATGATCAGATTAAGGATAGCAGTTTGCTACTGATCGCATTCATTGGTACCCTATCACTTCCTGTCATTGTTATCAAAATATATCTCAAGTGAAGGTGCTGTATTTCATGCTGGTTTTGTCAAAATTATTGTTCTGTAAATTGCTGCTCTGTGATGTATCACTGTCTGAAATTATTATTCTGTTACTTGTACTTTCATTCATGCTGTTTTGTTCCCCAGATAATAACCTTTCTTAGTTTTATTTGTATTTATATACGTTATGTACCACTATCTTCTAAATTATCACAGCTAGCTAGGAGTGGGAGCAGTCATCAGTACTCTGCAGGATTGGACTTTTTGTTTGAATTAAGTTCTAGCTTCCACTGCAGATGTCTTCTCATTCACAGGGTTTTTGCAGTCAATGAACTTTGCATCAGTTTACATCCATGTATGATGTAATTCCCACTTTTGGGATGCAGCCCTTGCGGGAGACCTGGTATGTATACATGTTGCTTGCCCCTCCCCTGTGAATAAGTGAGCAAACTAAACTTTATTACTCTTGTTCTCCCTAATTATCCAGACCACTAACTGAAGTCTGGTTGCCTGGCTTGTACTGAGGGCTTCATGTCTCTACACCCACAAAGCTGTTTAGGGTCAGCCTGTTTGTGGCACTGTTACTGGAGGAATGCTTGAAGATAAGAGATCAAGTCATCAAAAGAACCTGAGGGCACTAGCAGAGTGGACTGAGGAGTGGCATTTGTTGTTTAATGCATGAAGGTGTTGTTATTGTTGTTGTTATTGTTATTGTTGTTATTATTATTATTATTATTATGTCAATTATACACTGTGTTAACTTCAAAGAAGGCAGCAGTGACATTGAACAGCATAGGTTTACTCTTGTCTGACATTTTTAGAGGTTAGAGGTTCAGAATTTCTGCCCACAGAACCTTGTGGTCTGTTCAACCATTACCCCTAGCAGTGGCAGAGTCCACGAGGAAGTTTGTTAATCACAGAGTATGTAGGACAGCAGTTAGCAGCCATTTAAAGCACAGCAGTTACAAGTTGAGAAGCTCTACTGTTCCTCTGAATGCTTCATCTTTCGTTACCTGTGTATTACTTGATCTGTTAGTTGTGTTTCGTTTTGCATCCCTCCCTTTGCTTAGGTCCTTCTCAGTTTTAACAATGGATAGAGGGTTTTGCTGTGGTTCGTTTTTCCACCCAAATAATAGCTGCTTTATAACCTCACAGTTTACAAACTATGTGCAAAATCTGCATACACATGCACCTTTTTCTTTCTCTGATGGGTATGCCCGACACTCTGTTTAATCAAATTAATGAAAGCATTTGTTGCTAGTAAGCTATCCAAGAGGACATACCTGGTCTCATGGATGGCATTTATTAGAATTGTATCAAACTTTTCTATGCTACTAGATCCTGTTTGTTTCATTCTACAGTTATCTTGGGTTATTGTCTAGGCTTACAATGGCCCGTAAAGGCAGTTACCCTAGTATTCACCTATGAACCTATAAGATATGCAGGCATGTACACTGTTATCTGGCAGCTTACTATTATGTGACTGTCATGTTCTGCAGTAAGCCAGACCCCTGAATTAAACACTAGACTAGCTGCTCAGAAGTGCAACCATTGTTTGTAAGTTTACATTGACAAAAGTAGACAGACTTGTTCAGATTAACTTGTCAGTGAGGGCTTATTAGTAGTTTTTTTGAGTACTGAAAGTTCTGTTCTACCCAACTAAAACACCCTGGTTAATATGCATCAAACTGTTGTGTGTTTGTATTTTATAAACCAATATTTTGTTAGAAAGGATTTTTGGTATTAAAAAGTCTCACCCCAGTACTGAATATAAACCACTGCTGGATGCATAGCACACTGACCTTCCATGGAGAGAGACTGTGTTTATTATGTTGTTTTATAACAGAAGGCTGTCTCTTTGTGAGCAGCATATATTGGGTCTGGACCCAGTACTGAATATAAACCACTGCTGGATGCATAGCACACTGACCTTCCATGGAGAGAGACCGTGTTTATTATGTTGTTTTATAACAGAAGGCTGTCTCTTTGTGAGCAGCATATATTGGGTCTGGACAGAACATGAGTTAAAAAGTAAGGGCTGAAGGGAAGTGTTGTGTCCAAGATGAAGGCTGTGGTTCTCAAGCTGAAATATGGGATTGAATAACTGTGTTTAGACTCAGAGATGAAGATTCTGTCTGTATCATGCATCTGCAGTTCCTGGCATGCATGTCTACAAATGACCTTTGCCTCTCTTGCTTTCTGCCTGTTCTGCAGTGTGTGTGTGTGATTTGATAAAGCTTTCTCCTCAAAAGAAATGCATACTCATTAGAGATACAAGCTTAGTCTTGGAAAAGAAATGTAATGCATTTTAGTTTTACTTAATTTTTTGAGGAGAGACTAGCATCTGACGTCCAAGAAAATGCTAATATGGAAGCTTTTCTTGATGGCAGAAGCATTCGTGTAGCTTAAGCCATTGCTTAAAAATACAGGATGTCTTTAGTTTCTGTACATGTGTAGGTTGTCTAAGAAAAATGTTAATGTAGAGTTTGTCCTGATAACAGAGACATTGTTTGGTGATTTGGTGTGTAAGAGCCCTGTGAGAATGTTACTGCGGTGACAGAGAAAGAGGGAGGTGTGTGTGTGTGTGTGTGTGCGTGCGTGCGTGTGTGTGTGTGTGTGTGTGTGTGTGTGTGTGTGTGTGTGTGTGTGTGTGTGTGTGTGTGTGTGTGTGTGTGTGCGCGTGTGGTGGTGGTGGTGGGGGTTCATACCGTGCAATTATCCAGATTTCTGCCTCATATTTTTGGTTTCTTTCTCATAAAATTGTGTTTTTCTGGGAAATCATGGAGGACTAAACTCAGAAAATAATGGCAAACATTTGAGCTTTAGACTTCATATCTTTCAGAAAATGCATACTAATGCAAAACATGTTGCTCTATCCACTTTCTAAGGAGGTAGGGGGATGAATGTGTCTGACTCATACCTCTCAACTATACAGATTTTCACAGAATGTTCAGATTTTTGCATTAGATTTTGGTTTGTTCCTCATTAAAATTCTGGTTTTGACAAGTCACTGGGATGAGTTAAGGATTAAAGTTACTAAATAAATGACATGCATTTGAGTTTCAGACTTGATATCCCTCAGAAAATATATTCTAAAACAAATCCTGTTATTCTAGCAACTTTCTAAATGTGTCCCTAGTTTGGGGTGTGTGTGTGTGTGTGTGTGTGTGTGTGTGTGTGTATAAAAGGGAGGAAGCATACCCCTCAGCTGTCCAGGTTTTTGCAGAATGTCCAGATTTTTGCCCCATATTCCTCCTAAAAAGGATTGAAGTTGCTAAATAGTTTTACACATAATAGCCTTTATAAAATGCATACCAACACAAATCCTGTTATTCTAGCAATTTTATAAGTTCATGAAAGCAATATTTATAATTTTAGGCTTTGTCCTGCCTTCTTGAGAGAGAGAGAGAGAGACAGAGAGAGAGAGCGAGAGAGAGAGATACCTAATAACTGAACCTGTTTTATAGCTTGCCACACATTCCCTATTGCAATATACTAGCTTACCATTTATTTTAATGTGACATAGGCAATTTATTCTTCAAGGGCAACAGGCACTTGGTTTGTTAATGAAACACTTAAATATAAAGTTGTTTTCTAGCAACAACATCTTCGTTGGTTTCAGATCTCTTTAATGTGGAATTATTCAGATGACTTTTACTTATGCAGAGATTCTGCATATTGATTGATATTGGTGGATTGTAAGACAGAAGTTTGAGTGGCCCTTTAGGGTTGAAATCTTCTGAATTGGGCAGGTTGCCATTATTGGTTCATATGACTTGTTTCATTGCTTAAAGGAAAAATGTTCAGAACTATAAATTTAAAACACACTCTAACAAGTGGTGCTGTATTATACAAGGGATATAATTCAATTATTATATAGTATAATTAATACAGTCAGGAAGGTGAATCAAAGAACTTTTGCATGGTTTTAAAAATGTGTGCAAGGAGCCTATGATTTGAAAACAACCCAAAGGTAAACTTACCCTGTCACTGGCCAGATGCATTTTCTTTGAATGTGGGTTTCAGTGTTGTTTCAGTGAATGTGGGTTTCAAAGGTAGAGCAGTTTTAATGCTAAGTTCTGTTTTCATTGTAAGACTATTGCTTTGTTTAGGTTTAGTAAATGTCTATCAGTGTTTGTGCTATAAAATTTGAAATAAAAGTTGTAAAAGAAATCTAAATATCTGTAATCATTGTAGAAGTAAAGCATAAAACAGTATGCAGACTGAGATATTTGAACAGTGTCTATGACAAATGGGGAGAAATATCCAAGTAATGGGACACTGGAATGGCTGCGTGGAGGGAGGGGTGGGGTTGTGTGGGCGGGGCTCTGGTGCTGCATGGATGGGGCTCTGGGTTTGCACCCCCCCCTGCAAAACTTCCTGTGGGCTCCCTTGCCTGGAGATAATTTCTGAATTGTTTATGCTGGGATTCGTCCAGGTTTCTGTAATGGTCACTATATCAGGAGTGTTTTGTGAAGTCCAGGTACAAAGGTCAGTGATTTTGTTACATGGGTTATGTAGGTTTGCTGTAAAGAGACTCAAACTTTTTGATGGGAATTTGAAGGTAAGAGGCAATGCAGAACTGAGTAATATTTTGTAGATGGTTGATATTATTGGAGGTGCAGAATAGTGAATAGTTGTCTGCATATTGTACAAGCGAAGCTTCACCGGAGGGGCACTGAAGATTATTATTTAAGTGGAGGGTGGGGTGGAGAGGTGTGGTGGTTTAGGTGTGGAGATGGGAGTGTATTGGATCCAGGAATGGAGATATGGGTGGTAGTTGGGAGGGTCAGGACTCGGGTGAACATTACCACATGGAGAGATAGTTAAGATGTGAAGGTAATAGGCAATATAAATTTTTAGTGTAAGGAGCTGATTTCAAAATTTGTTTGTTGTAGATTGGGAATGAAGCATTTTATGTTTGATTTGGAGTAAGGGGTAGTATTATAAATTTCAGGGGAATGTTATGCTAGCTTTTTTTCAGAGGTTTGGTAGTATCTATGCTCTATAGTAGGCGAGCAGTGGCTTTTTAGGTTGGTGATATAGGAAGTGATATGGGATAGAAGCAAGATGGAGGTAGTGAGCATAGCAGGTAGTAGCATTTTTAAGGGGTAAGAGGAGGTTATGTAGGATTAGGGGTTTATGGTAAGATATGTTTTTGAAGAGGGGAGGATGGTAGATACAAAGAAGAGTTTGGGATAAAGTCAACATGGAGGTACAAAGTTGATAAAGTAATTGTTAGAATGATATGGGAGAAGGGGTAAAGGTTAATATGGGAGGTAAGAATGTAAGACAATTAGGGTAGATATAAGTGGATGTAGGAATATGGGATAAGTATGGGGTAGGGAAGATGTGGAGGAGGAGTAAGTCATTTTGAAAGGGGAAGGTTTAGTTGGATAATAGCAATAGCAGGTGATAATTAGGTAGATATGATGATAGGGTGATCTGAAATTCTTCTACTGGTGGGAATGGTAGAGGAAATACATACAGTGGGGGGTTAAAATTTGGGATAGTGGGGTGGACTAAGTTCAAACAAAGTAAGGGAAAATAGAGCAGGTTGAACCTCACTCTCATGTGCAGTGCAACAGCCATTTGACAAACTAAATTTGGCCCTCTTCAAAAGGAACCTTGAAGACTGGATGGGAGATAGGAAATTCACCCCGGGGAATCACACCAGTTGCCCTGCTAGACAGGGGTCCAGGGAAGTAAATATCGTGGGAAGACATATCCAGAGAATTGTTATGGCTAGGCTTGTATAGGCCCTAGGGCTGATAGCCTAGTACCAACCTATGAACCTATAAATGTTGCAGGAAAATATCAGATAAGAAAGCTGGTTTTGGTATCACAGAGAGTTTTGATTAATAGTTTGAGCAAGACTGCAATGTATTCCAAATTTTCACTGTCAAGGTGTGGTATCGTCTACATGAGAGGCTTTCGACCTGGTTGCAAAGAGAAAGGTTTAGAGTGTCTTGGGGTCTACTAGGGGAATACAGTTGCTGCACAGTAGCATATAGGGCTTAATTACAAGTGGGGAAATATTCTTGGTTGAAAACAAAACGGCTGTGTGCATGACACAATAAATTAGATAGGAAAATGGTGTTTTAGGAAGGATAAATAAAAGTAACAGCAGACTCCAGGAAAATGACAGGGAAAAGAGATCCTATGTTGTCTCAGCTGTGGATCAAGGTGTGACACCCCATTACTGGCCCAGTAACAAAGAAGCCTCAATCCTCACCACTGGCACCAGTGGGGAGCATACATTGGGAGGATGACAAGTTACACATACAGTATTTCCAGATGTAGCTCTCTGCATCAAGTGCAATTTCCTTAATAGCACACAGAGACCACAGTCAGTCAGGAGCAGGTTTCTCCCTCTTTCTCCAGATCCCCAATAAGATTCACCACTGGCACAGCTATAGAGTTGAGATCTTAGCTGAGTGACTAAGCCAAGACCTCCAGCACCCTCTGTGTCCAACCAGTCCCTGCCCAAGTAGCTCGCACACACACACACACACACACACACACACACACACACACACACACACACACACACACGGGAAAGGCTAGCACAGGTATACTAGCTATGATCCCTTCTGCACAGACTATAAGGTAGTTTCCCCTGCCATTAGTCACTCCTTATCAGCTGTGTTAATGCCCTTAACAAAGGGTGCCCAATCTTAATGTATAATGTTACTGTTAATACAAATGGTAGTTTGACCAAGAGCAAGGCTATTAGGAGTAGCCTACACAGTGTCACCAAATAAATATGCAGTACTCTCAGAACTTAAACATCTCTAGACAGATAGCCACAATAAAACGGTTAAATATATTTAATAATAAATAATAAAAGCACAAGAAAATACTCATATATTTACAGTGATAGAGTTCAAAAACACAGGAAATATTTAAAACAACATTGCAGGACAGTCTCAAGTAAATAAGAAAAACATCTAAATTAAGCTTTGCTATATTCCTAACTATATCAAAGAGAATTACTATACCCTAGTACACTTACTTAATTAGAGCAACAAGCAGATGTGTGGTGAATGGATCTTGTCAGATCCAAGACAGAACACGGAATGCTCTGTCTCTCTCTCTCTCTCTCCCTCTGAGACTTCTTTAATTAATATCTGAAATATTACTGCTGGGATAGCTTGCAGAATGATATCATTTCTCGTCAACTGACTCTATTCCAGGTAAACCCCCCACTGCTGAAAGCTAGCAGTATTTAACATCCACCTGTGAAAATACATAGACAAGGGGTTTTCCTCAGATCTTTGGCAAATGCTGGAAGTTGTAAAACAATTTACATTCCTCCACATTTAAAGACAATACAGAAAACTTCTCTAGTACAGACATTATGTCTTCTACTGCACTGAAACTGAAAGATAACTTTGTTTTATTGTGTGGCCATAAAGTAATTTAATTTCAGCAATTTTTCTGAAGTTAACCTTCTGCATTCCAGTCTCCACTGTTAAAACATATACATCTAAACAGTTACAATAGTGCAGGTACATTTCTGTTCTATTCCAGTAGGGAATGCTATGGTTACATTTTAAGCACTTTGCAAAAACCTTTTCAACGCACACTTATGTACCAGCAGTTTGATATACACCTGACATACAGTTCTAATACATTTGTAACACAAGTATCTTATATGAATCATGTTGATATTCAGAAATGACATGTAATTATTTACAAAATTCCAGATAGCTAGGCTGGCATTATCTCTTTTCATGAAATTAAGTTACAGTACTTATTTATCATCTCACAACACAGGGGAAAAGCTACATTTACTTATTCACTTCTTCTCGGCTGGTTGCAGGTTTTAGAGGATTTTGGAAAGGCTTTCAGTTATGTTTACAAGTGCACTCTGTATCGTTCCTGACTAACTAGGTTTAAAAAAAAAACAGATAGGGCTTTCTGCACTAAGAGAAAGAGAACACAGGTAGAAATGACTATGTTAGCAAGACATAGCACCAGGAATACGCTTGATAAAAGCAGTTTGAGGCTAGCATAATGATAATTATGATTAATTCAGTAAGAGCAGAAGCTGAAGGAAATTGCATAAGGGGAAATGCAATCTCAGATCAACTTCAGTAATTCAGTTATGAATCAAGTTTAACAGACATTCAAATAATCAGTTAAAAGTAGGTGAAATGTCTGCAAAGTAAATTTACTATTTCCAAGAGATAGGGCTTTCTGCCTTTTAGTAGCAGAGAAGTTAGCAGGGTTGCTCGCTCTGTTAAATACGAATAATTGTGTCAGATGGTGGTGTTTCACAGTCTATAAACATCTACTCCATATATAACATCCATTAATCCATACAGTAGTACTACTGCTAATCTTAGATACAGAAGCTGATTCATTCCCTTACATTTCAGTGCATAAGTTGAAATAAAGCTACTAGCATTCATAACGCGGCTAGTACTTACTTGCCTGCAGTGCTGCAGTATCACTTGGACTAGCAAATAACAATTTTGATAGATGTCAGTTGTACAACTAAAAGCTGAAAACATTCACAAAGTTAGGCACTTTTCATGAATATTTTAAAGGCAAGAGAGTAACACACAGTCAAGATATAGTGAGCAGTAATAAATTCCACAGGAGCAATGTTTTAGAAGTCAAAATTATATTTGAAAATCAACAGCTGAGCATATTCCTAGCAGTCCACTTCCAAGGAGCGTAGTTGGAAAGTGGTACCCTTAACTCATTTCCACTTCCATGTTAAGCCTACCCAATAATAGGAGGTGATCCCTTAGATGTGTGGGGGAGGGGCACAGAAAATTGCATGAACTCCACTCACAGGAAAAGTGGAGTAATTTGAAAAACTGTCTCACAAGGCAAATATAAATTAAGAAAGCTGGTTTTTCTTTTGATTAATAGTTTGTGCAAGATTGCAACACATTCTAACTTTTCACTGTCAAGCTCTGGGCTGCAGAATAATCCTTCAACCTAGTTGGAAAGAGAAAGGTTTAGAGTGTTTGTGGACCTACTAGGAAGTTAGAGTCGCTGCACAGTAGCATATAGAGCTTAATCATAGTGGGGAAGTATTCTTAGAAACACAATGGCTGTGTACATGATGCAATAAATCAAGACAGGAAAGTCATGTTTTAGGAAGGATAAATAAAAGTAACAGTAGACTACAGGAAAATGCCAAGGAAAGGAGATGCTAGGTTGCTTCAGTTGTGGATCGAGGTTGCAGTAATTATTTGTGATCTTACAGAGGAAGAATCTAAATTAACTTATTTATGTCTTCTCAGCTGGTTGCAGGTTTTAGAGGATTTTGAACAGGCTTTCACGTATGTTCACGAGTGCATTCTGTGTGCTTCCTGCCTGATTAGGTTTTAGAAACAAGTAGGACTTTCTGCGATTTACTTATTAATGTCTTCTTAGCTGATTGCAGGTTTTAGAGAATTTTGTACAGGCTTTCACTTAAGTTCACAAGTGTACTCTGCATTGTTCCTGACTGATTGGGTTTTAGAAAACTAGGGCATTCTGCAATTTAAAAAAAAAAAAATGGATGATGGTATTCATAGCAGTCCACTTCCAGGGACAGCAGATGGAAAATGCAAGCACTGGTCTGACTGACTTCATTAATAAATCGTCTTAAATACAGGAATTGCTCTTTCCACATACATGACATAGACTTAAAGGTCAGTCCTTCCCCTGGTTAAAAATGACACCACAACTTTTATAAAACAGAGAGACAGGGCATGGAGGCAATGAAAACAAAACCTATACAATGAAATCTTACACATAACATTCCTTGAACATAGAAGAGGCCCTCTCATACTCTTCTAAATACTTCTGGAAAAGAATAAAACAGCTAACTGGGCAGATCACAGACACACAGCATGTGGCCCTTAACCTAGCCTCTGGGGGACAAAAAAGCTATTATGCATCTTCCTACAGAAATGTCCTGCTAGAAACTATTACTAGAGAAGTATTTTCATTCTTATATCTTTCTCTCAGCAAGACTGCAGTGGTGGTGCTGCGGTAGCGTTGTCGCCTCACAGTTAGATGTTGCCCGTTCGATTCTCAGTTAGAGCGTCTTCTGTGCGGCGACATGTGTGAATGGGCATTCCTTCGTTGGGGGTTGTGCGTTAGGCCCGGCAAGCCAGGACGTAAAAATCTACTGCCAATCATTAGCGGACCGGAGTTCCGCTGTGGCAACCCCTAACCGAGAAAAGCCGAAAGACACAAACAAATATCTCTCTCCCAGCAAACATTTAATAATGACACCCCCACAGAGCTATACTCTGGTGATTGCCCTACATTCTACTTAAACAGCTTACTTACAAAGAAACTCAAGATTAGCTTTTACAGCTAAACACCACTTACAGGGGAACATTTAACAAACTCCACCCTGCCTTTCAAAATACAATAGTTTCTTCTACTGCCAAACCTCTTACTCATATCTACAGCCTATTCCTTACTACATCCTTAGCATTCTGTCATAATCCCATTACCCACAGTAAGTGCACCAGAAAAAAACACACACACACACACACACACACACACAAAAGTTTGGGTGTAATACTTCCTGTAGTGTAAAAGTTGTGTGGAAAATAGAACTTTGCAGGTACACAAAAACAACAGCAGCAGCAACATGCAGACTGATTCAGGAACACTCAATATTGGGGTAACACATGAATCAGTTCTTTGCTGTTTATTGCTTTCATTATTTATAAATGGCTTACTTTATGACATGCCTATTCTAGTTGGTGCCTATCAGTGGAAGAATTTTATAGACCAACTGCTTTGGGCATCAACTGTGCTGAGCTTTATCCTATAGATAGGTAAACATGGATCAAAGATTGTGCACAAAACAAACAGTACCATAATTACCCATTCTAAAGACTTAAACCTTGTCTGTGATATAAATAAGACCTGCTGGAGAGATAGGTATGTATCCCAGAGACTTATCATGTCTATGGAACAGGCTCCCCATCATGTGAAGCAGAGTTATTCCTAATCCAATTCAAGTGCAACTTGGACAATTGGATGGGGAACTGGAAATTCATCCCTGGTTTGGCACCTATAGGTAAGCTGTAAATGGTTCATCTTCCAGGCCCATGCTTACACTTAAAGGGTATTAGATTTGGGATGCATGGCTAGGCTTAAAGAGGCCCTTATGGGTGTTAGCCTAGTAAACACCTATGAACCTATGGCTAGCCACTTGATGGTATAAAAAGTGGCTCAACTTGATTTGATCACAATACTAATATCACCAAAATGGGTGTGAGTCTTCTTTGGTGATAAGTGGGTTGAGGACCTGGCTTACATCAACCTATGGCAAGGACTGATGCTAAAGTGGGAAAGGTCTATGTGCCCTTATTGACCAGTGTGTACCCAACATAATGCCCAGCAGCCCTGGTCAATAAGCTACTGTCCAGTTGCCTAGTTTGGGTTACCTGGATAGCTCTCGTGAGCAAAAACTGGACATAAAACCAATCAAGCTGCGAACATGAACTAAGGATTACTACACTAAACATAGGTTCACTGACCAGATGCAGCTTGAAAGTGGTAAGGAGGAGGCTGCACATCCTCTGTATCCAGGAGGCAAGATGGAAGGGCAGTGCAACAAAGCCAATTGGCTTGAGATCAAGAGTGCACTACTCAGGTGGAGGACAGACTAGAAGTGGTGTGAGAATTGTGGTGAGGTAGAGGCTTCAGAATACAGTGAGGAATGCCATCAGAATTACTGACAGACTCATGGCAATCAGACTCCATAAGGATGAAACACAATTCATAACCTTAGTTTATGTCCCATAGTAGGGTTGTGATAGTGAGGAAAAGAGTGCATTCAGACAGCAGTTACAGGAGGACCTACCAGATAAAGTAGGACAACATGAACTGCTGTTGATAATGGGGGACCTGACTGCACATATCATGACAGACAGAACAGGATATGAGGACTGACTTGGTCTACATGTGTGTCTGGCAAGAATAAAGGTGAGGCCATTCTATACTTCTGTCAGGCAAATGGCCTGATGATAGACAACACATGGTTCAGCAAGAGAGACATTCACAGGATCACATACAAGAATAGCCAACAAGCAGCTTGGGTAGCCTTACTCCTAGTAAGAAAGAGTAATGGGGTAAAATCAGTAATTGCAAAGTCATTCCCAGTGAAACAGTTGGACAGCAGCATAAACCACTGGTTGCCATGATCAGCTGCAAACAGTGGTCAGAGAAGACTGCAAGGTCAACAGAGGCTGAAGACCTCAACGCTGACTACAGTGAGACAGAAATCAGAAGAGATCACAGAAATACTCACAGCTCTAGCAGCTCAGGAAGAAGAGGAAACAGGTGGAGGTGAAGAAGAATGGCAGGCTCTCAAAACAGCATGTGTGAGGACTAAAGAACAAATTTGTGGGCAAGTCAGGTATGGAAATTAAATACACAAGGAAAGCTGATGGAGGAATGCAGAAGTCCAGGAAATCATCAAAAGAAAGGAGAAGTGTGAGAAAAAGTTGAAACTAAAAAAGATGGATCAGGCTAAGAAGGAATACTGGTTGTCTAACAAAGAGGCTAAGAGAGCAGATGCAATAGCAAAGAAAAAGGCATAGCAAGCAATCTTTCTGCTACTGGAAAGTGTCTGAGCAGATGGAAGAAAGAGACTATCAGGCTGCAGGCAAAATCAGAAAGATAAAGAAAATCGTTATCAGAAACCATTCATAAGACATGCCCACAACAACCTACTAGCCAGTCCACACGATATCAAAAGCAAATGGAAAGAATACTTCCAACAGCTTCTGAATGAATAAACCCCCATGGAAGCTGTACTGCCACAGACACAGCCTATCAGGAAAAAAGAAAATAAGCCCACTGTAGAAGAAGTGTGAGCAGCACTGTGGAAACTACCATCAGGGAAAGTAGCAGGCTGATGAGGTTGAGCCAGATAGGATCAAGATGCTGGGTGAGATACAAGCTACTATGCTGCTTAGCACTCAAATGTTCGTAAGTATCATGCTGGTTAATGCCCTCAACAGATACAGACACAGACACACACACACAGACACACACAGACACAGACACACACAAACACACACACACAGACACACAGACACACAGACACACAGACACACACACACACACACACACACACACACACACACACACACACACACTCAGCCCTGCAAATAAGAGAATTATAATTATTGATGAGAAGTCAGGATGATGGCATTAGCTGGATGTGAACACATGTTTGTACTACAATAGGGGCAAGAGTCTTCACTAAAAAAGGATCAGCAACATTGAACAACTACCTGGAGAAATACATTCTCAAATAACATTGGCAAGTGTTACATACAGGTATCACTCTGCAAAGAGAAATCCTCGCGTAAATACTATAAATATTGGACATATTTCCATATTGTTTTTGCTATCCCTTTTCTGTGTGCATTTACTTTTGTTGCACAATTTTATTGTGGGATATATTTTCACGTGTTACTGATTTTTTATTTTATTATATATTTTCCCTTTGGAGTGTGGATCATGACTGAAAAGGCTCAATTGATCCATCCCCTTAGCTTGTTACCAAATTTCAAATAAATACATACATACATGCATACATCTATAACTCCTTTTTCCCATGTTTTGCAAATCGGGTATTGTATTTTGGCAACTCTGTGCTTTTTCACTCCACATTTAACTTTTTACCCCGATCCTGATTTTTTCCTAAGTTCTTGTTTATAAATTAGATTGATCAATATTTGATGTTTCATTCTCTTTAAAACATTCATCATATATATCCGTAGCTCGTCTCTAACAAACAATATCTCGTGCTCATTGAGTGTATTACTTTTTTCCTAGTCTTCAATATTACATTAATGATGGCTGCAAAGGTATTGTGACCAGTCTTTTCTCTGCTATTACTCCTCTTTCGTGATATACTCCGGCAGATAGCATTCTTCCTTATTTTGTTATATATTATACACAATGCCGCCACAAGAAAAGTATCTTCTACTTCACCCATACAGCTGACACATTTCTAGCTCATTTTACATTTCCCTGTGCTATTCAGTCACTGATTTGCAAACTGCATGTCAACATTGTAATATCTGTTAATTATGTATAACTACCCAGAATGTCGGTTACATAAATATGTCTTCTTATTATTGGTCACTATGTGCAGATGCCTGTATTGATGACGATTATTTTCCATTCAAAAAGATATTATTCATCTCTTATCATCTTGAAAGTTAATAGTCCTCAAAGTGATATTTTTCGACATGTAAGCCTTGAAATGAGTGACCACACAGTTCTAGCATGTGGTCTATCTTACCTAATAAAGGATTCCAATACCTTCCTACCACCAAATTGTTTTCTCTTCCCACACAGCTTGATATTTATTTTTTTTGATTACTAGGAAAGTCCAACAGGGTATAACACCCTTTTTCAGTGGAGACCTAAAGAGAAAAGCTCCACTATTTTTACAACTGGAACAACAAAACAAATTCACGAGTACAAGGTTAGAAACATGGTATTGTATACAGTACAAGGTTAGAAACGTTGTGCTGTATTATAGTACATGGTTAGAAATGTGGTGCTATGTACAGTACAAGGTTAGAAACGTGGTGCTGTATACAGTGCAAAATTAGAAACGTGGTGCTGTATACAGTACAAGGTTAGAAGCATGGTGCTGTATACAGTACAAGGTTAGAAACATGGTGCTGTATACAGTACAAATTTAGAAATGTGGTACTGTATACAGTACAATGTTAGAAAAGTGGTGCTGTATACCAAGGTTAGAAACATGCTGTATATAGTACAAGGTTAGAAACGTGGCACTGTATACAGTACAAGGTTAGAAACATTGTGCTGTATATAGTACAAGGTTAGAAACGTGGTGCTATGTACAGTACAAGGTTAGAAACATGGTGTTGTATACAGTACAAGGTTAGAAAAATGGTGCTGTATAAAGTACAAGGTTAGAACCAGTGAAATGATGAAACACATGTAAAATAAGCAGTGAATATACTTACAAGATTTACAAAATTGGCACAATTTACAGATAACTCAGTTTGCTGTTGGGCTCTTGACGTTGGAAAATGACTAACAATGTAAGAGAGATACAGAGTATGAGCTTCTTGATGTATCCTGTTTTAGTCCAGCTACTGCTAGTGAGGGTATGCAAATTTAACAACTGCTAAATGTGGCATGTGTGAAACATAATTAGTGAGAGGTTGAGTGACAGCAAGGTGACACTGACTGGCAGGGGAGTGCTTGTAAGTGTATATGAGAAAGGTGCGTGTGTATAGAAAGAGTTTATATTAGTCGGGGGATACCCAGCTGCATGTTCCAGGGGATTTTTAGGGATTGTTTTTAGTACATTTTTCAAAAATGATTGGCCTTCAATGCTCCAATAAAAAAGGTAATGTGGATACTGAGCAGTTACTATAAAAGCAGTTAAATGAGACTGGATCTTTTAGCAGAGGAGGATCTTCCTGCAATTTGTACACACTGTTCAGTTAAATGAGACTGGATCTTTTAGCAAAGGAGGATCTTCCTGCAATTTGTACACACTGTTCAGTTAAATGAGACTGGATCGTTTAGCAAAGGAGGATCTTCCTGCAATTTGTACACACTGTTCAGTTAAATGAGACTGGATCTTTTAGCAGAGGAGGATCTTCCTGCAATTTGTACACACTGTTCAGTTAAATGAGACTGGATCTTTTAGCAGAGGAGGATCTTCCTGCAATTTGTACACACTGTTCAGTTAAATGAGACTGGATCTTTTAGCAGAGGAGGATCTTCCTGCAATTTGTACACACTGTTCGGTTAAATGAGACTGGATCTTTTAGCAGAAGAGGATCTTCCTGCAATTTGTACACACTGTTCAGTTAAATGAGACTGGATCTTTTAGCAGAGGAGGATCTTCCTGCAATTTGTACACACTGTTCAGTTAAATGAGACTGGATCTTTTAGCAGAGGAGGATCTTCCTGCAATTTGTACACACTGTTCAGTTAAATGAGACTGGATCTTTTAGCAGAGGAGGATCTTCCTGCAATTTGTACACACTGTTCAGTTAAATGAGACTGGATCTTTTAGCAGAGGAGGATCTTCCTGCAATTTGTACACACTGTTCAGTTAAATGAGACTGGATCATTTAGCAGAGGAGGATCTTCCTGCAATTTGTACACACTGTTCAGTTAAATGAGACTGGATCATTTAGCAGAGGAGGATCTTCCTGCAATTTGTACACACTGTTCAGTTAAATGAGACTGGATCGTTTAGCAAAGGAGGATCTTCCTGCAATTTCTACACACTGTTCAGTTAAATGAGACTGGATCTTTTAGCAAAGGAGGATCTTCCTGCAATTTGTACACACTGTTCAGTTAAATGAGACTGGATCTTTTAGCAAAGGAGGATCTTCCTGCAATTTGTACACACTGTTCAGTTAAATGAGACTGGATCGTTTAGCAAAGGAGGATCTTCCTGCAATTTGTACACACTGTTCAGTTAAATGAGACTGGATCTTTTAGCAAAGGAGGATCTTCCTGCAATTTGTACACACTGTTCAGTTAAATGAGACTGGATCTTTTAGCAAAGGATGATCTTCCTGCAATTTGTACACACTGTTCAGTTAAATGAGACTGGATCTTTTAGCAAAGGAGGATCTTCCTGCAATTTGTACACACTATTCAGTTGCCTCTTCGGTGACTCTTGCTGCGGGTTTTTATTGCACAAAGTGAAGAGCATTAAGAAAAGGTTGAATTCGAGTAAGTCTCCTGAGGTGGATTTTCCAGTATTCTTAGTGAGGATGAGGTGGAGAGCATTAACAAGAGGAAATATATGATTTTTGGATAAACTAAGGACTAGTTCTTAACGGGGTCCACAGTGAATATTATGTAGGAAGGAGAATGCAATAAGGTTTGCACATCTCCTGTTCTTCTTGCTAAGATAACTACAGATAAAAAGATTCTCCTGGGATTAGTGCTTTTTTTCTGTTGTGAATTCATTTTTAGAAGAAAACATGTTGACAGTCTAAGCACGGGGTGAAGCCCTTCAGAGAAGGTTATAGGAGAAAGCTTCCCATTGTATACCTTTCAATCTGTTGAGGGATTCTACAAATCTCTGTTCTCTTCCTTTGTGGAAGATGGCAAAGGCTTGCAGATGATATGTAAAAGATAAGTACTTTAATCTTGAGTCATTCAGTAGCTAAGTATTCTCATACTATTTAAAGTTATGGACAGAAAATATAGTTTAGAAGCTTGTATTCAGATTGTGATGTAGATCGACATCATATAAATTGTTCTAATGGGGGATTTTGGAGGCTAAAATTATTTAGAATACCACAGAGAAACTTTTTAAATGAAGTAGTCATGGATAGTTTAAGAAGTTTGCAAAGATATATATAAGGTTATAGATTTGGGTAGCATAAAAAGCCATTATTTTGCTTTGAAACGTTCCTTGAAATGAGGAATGAATGGGGAATATTTCTCAAAGGTCCAGAAGCAAACAAACATGCATCTGCCTGAGTAAATCACCGTATTATGTAGAACAAACCAGTGAAAGGAAAAGCGGTGCAGTTAACTAAAATGAGTAAAGCCAACAGACAAAAAAGGAATGTGCACCACATGGCTGGAAACAGATAAACCCATAAAAATTTTAATTGATAAGTGCTTTTGCATCTAGATAGATGACATCATAATCTGAGGAAGTGCTATAAAGCATTCAAGTGTATCTTTAACTCACTACCTGGAATACTACAATATAGTGCTTAATGTTGTTTCTTCTCACAGTATACATGGTGTTGCATTGTGCAAGGTAATCTTTGCATGAGTATGTTAAGCAGGATAAAGTACACAATCTTACCAGTACAGCAAGAGAGCCTAACACACTCATTTTGTATTCAAAACTTAATATTACTGTTCCTACCACACATGTAAAAGTGTACTCACCTTTCCAAACACTGACTCTCTGTAATTCTTAAACAAATGCATCACTCTGTTGTCAAACACCTACAAACCAGAGAAATGTGTTTTTTATAAACTAGACACATCTGTATGAAGGTTGCACACAGATCCATGTTGCAGATATTAGTTTAAACATCTGTAAACAGTTGTTGAGCTCTCTAATACATTATGTTTCTAACTGACACTGAGAATGAAGTAAGTCAACTAAGGACACAGTGTGTGGGGGTGCACCCTTGCAAGACACAGCACTGAGAAACACAAGATGGAAGCACTTGGTTTCACAGCAGCCTCATCTTTATTGCCTTAATTGTTGAAATGAATTACAGAGTCGCTCTGTGTGGATGTATAATTATTATTATTTTTTTTTTTGTGAAGAGGTCAGAAGGAATTAAGGAGAAACCCCTGAAAGCATTTTATTTGGTTAGCAAATGCCTAAACATGCTGCATGACAAAGACTGTGAGGAGGAACCTTCTTAATGCTACACAGAACTGTCTTACCAAGGAAATTTAAAACTGTTCTTCTGAAGCACATCATCACATTGCAAAGGAAATACATATTCATCGAACTCCACAGCCTAAATAAAATTAGTCACTTCTAAGCTAGTAATTATTATTTATCCAATGAACTGCAGTAAAACAGTCATCACTCATGACAGAAGTGTTTTATTTGCAGTTGTTTTATTTTGCTTCACAGTGAAATTACCCAGTAACATCGTCTGCCAATTTGTTATATAAACTATTTGTCACCTATATTTTACTTTTATTTCGGGTATAATTCTTTCCTACATCCCATGTGTGGAAACATGCTTCCACACTACATGCACCTTTAGATAACCACATCTGCAGTTACTGTATCTTGAAGAAAATAATTCTCCAGTGTAATGTTCCTTCATGGAAATGACTGACTGTCCTGTTATCAAAGCAAATCCTTCTGTGGCACTGGGGAATAACATTTTGAACAACTGTTAAGTCCTACTGGCCACACTTCAATTTGCTGTGTCAGTCATATATCCAAATACAGTAGATTGAGTAAACTGCCCTGTTCTCAACCGATGGGATTTGGTAGAAACATTTACAGTTAATGAAGCATTAGAGGTAGGTATGCAGAATCGTGGCTAAGATGACTGGGAAGAAACATTAGAACGTAAGCAGTAGGAGTTTTATTATTTTAGTTTTTTAATGCTAAATGAATCACAACTGATACATTAATGTATGCCACAAGTCTATAAAGTAACCTAGAACATCTAGAATGATAAACATATGAAGCAATATTACTAATTTATAGGCAGATTATAGCAAAGAATATAAAAGATAATTTTTCAGTACAAATTACAGGATATTACTAGAATTTTATTTATTCCTTCTTTAAGTACTGATTATATCCCGCCAAATATTTTGGATCTTTTTTCTTGGCAGCCTTAGTTACACGATGGTTCCTAAACCACCTTTCTGTGTAACCAGATTTCAAGAATATTACTGCATCTGAGATGCAACATGTTTATGCTTTGTGGTATTAGGCTAACCAAAGAACCAGGCTTGCAGTGTATTACAATACATATATTGTGTTATCTTTATATTTAAATATAATTTTCTGTATGTGCTTTATATCGTTTTTTTATCTGGGTGAAGTGTGATGATATAGTACAGAATGTTTTTTTCATAAATGAAATGCAGACTGTACTTTAAGGGAAGGGTAGTAAGAAATAAGAAATTATGTTTTAAAAAGTGGTTTTACATGGCATGATATTTTCAGACACAGGACATAAAAATGAGTCTCAATATTTCAATGTGCATTTCCTACAGATCTGTTTCTTAAGGTTATAACAATTCATAACAAAAAGCTTTTAAGTCTATTTGATAAGACACTGGAGCTTCTTACTGGATTTCCCATCTAATGAGCCATTGCTAAATGGAAAAGCCAGCCTCCAGTTTTCTAGATTAAACTTTCTCCAGTCAATTAACAGTAGATTAGCAACTCAAAGGGATGGTTCAAAGAGATTCTAAAAACTGATAATATATACCTCCTCTACTTTATTATAACAAAAAAGGTATAAAAGAGGTACTCTTGGATGTGTAGATATGAAGTTGGACTAGCAGGAGAAGAGTAAGCAAACAGCCCGACCTACAGCATTATAGGCAGTTAGTAGTCCAGCATGACTGCAACCACTGTTTTCCATGCCTCTCACGTGTACCTCATGGAACATTCCTCATGTTTACTCTTAAAAAGTCCATGTTCCCCACAATTCCAAACTGGAAGTGTCTGTCACACATTCAGTATTAAGAATTTTAACTGATAACCATAATAAATAATTCTAAATCATATTAATTTATCAAAACCTTGCTTATAATTACAAAAAATACATTTTATCCATAATGTGAGCATCTTCGTTAAAGTTGTTAGCAAGTGTCCACAGTTTGCCCATTTGTTCTTCATTATGATTGGAAGTGTCCCACCTTTTGGAAATAGAATATTGAGACCTGTGTTGTTTTCTGGACTACAAAATACCATTAAAATACTATTTTGGTCCAGCAAGCAAAGGACAAGAGAGTTTTGACAAAAATACCATCAAAACATTTGTTTTTCAGCATTTATAAAAATGATTATTTAAACTGCAGGTGCCTCCGGAAAATAAAGTTAGCTGTAATTATATCCATCTTTTACGTTCACATGTGTGGCTCTTTCTGCCAATGAAGCACCTTTAGCTTTTCAGGTAGTATTAGCTCTGCAGCTGTTCAAGTAAATTATACAGATCCTTGTTCTCTTGGTTGTGGAGACTTTTAAAAATATGAATAAAAATGAAGAATATCACAACTTCATTTTTTGTGCTACATAGTTGTCAAGAGAAACCATCACTCAAAATATCTGGCATATGTTGGTTTTGATGATATCTCTAATCACTTTAATATTTGGTTTTCCTCTCTAAGTCATGTTGGTACTGACTATTCAGATTACTGGAAATTATGACTCCCATAAACTCGATGTCTGTTTAGACTACAGAAACACGATTAGAATGTATCGCTATCATACTGCCTGGTAGTGTCACGAGCACCGGGAAAAAATTACTTGCTTTGAAAATATTTCCACAACTGCACATCTCTTTTCAGTAAGGATAACAAAATGGGTCTCAAGAGAAAACCACTCATTTGAACCATTCTAACATCAGTTTTTAACTTTATATAATGACATCTCAAGGCACCTTTTCAAGTTCAAATAGTGATGAATCGTGTTTTGTAAATGCATAACCTTCCAGTTTTATGAACATAATGTCTTCCTGAGCTGTCTTTATAATCTTGCATGATCCATTTTTTCTGTTCTGTAGTATTAGAAATTTTGCCTACTGCAGTATTTTCCACATCTGATGCATTGACTTGTATACACTGCAGCAGATATGCTAACAACTGCAACAAATGAAAATACCCTTCAGAGGATTATCACTGCTTCATTACAGCACTTAAAACCAGTATCCTTTATTTGCCAAATTCAACAGCAGTAAAAGTTGCCAAGGGAGAGAAAAATTATAGGTTTACAGTACAGGACCCTGAGAATATCTGTAGTTGCATGAGAAACTGGTGGTTAAATAAAATGCAGCATAACTCTACATGGACACCTTGGCTGAAGAACAGGACTGATGAATACTTGGCATGAGATGGCCACAACAAAACAAAAGGTAACATTTACAAAGCTGGTGCCGTTCTTATTGGTATCCATTAAGTACTTAGCATGAAGTTGTCACAGGCATGATCTTTGGTGCAAAAGGTTTACCTTTTATCTAAAATATTTAGTTTTATTTTTATTAATGACTATACTGTAAGATGTTATGAGCTTACACATAAAGGTAAAATGCTTATTTTTATTTTCCTTGTTTGTTAACCAGGTAAGATGGCTAATCCAAAGTAACCCCCTTTATAGGTTCATAGGTGTTTACTAGGCTAACGACCAGAAGGGCCTTTTTAAGCTTAGTCATTCATTCCAAATCTCTGACAAGTTCTGACACCCTTGATAAGTGTAAGCATGGGACTGGGAGGTGAACCATTTACAGATTACCTGTGTCCATTAGAGACATAGGTCCCAAACTAGGGATGCATTTCTGGTTTCCCATCCAATTGTCCAAGTTGCACTTGAATTGGGTTAGGGAGGAACTCTGCTTCACATGGGTGGGGAGCTTGTTCCACAGACACAGTAATCTTTTAGCTAAGGTCCATGCTAAGGGCAACAATATTTGAATCATGCATTTTTTATAACTAGAAGTAATGAGATTAAATATGCGAAATCAGGATGTAATTATTCTGACCCCCATACTGCTATGACACAAAGGTAAGAAGAGAAAGGTAAGTTGTTTCAAGATTCAAAGCCTTGCCTTGTCCCAGGAACATTTATTTTTAATGCTGTTTTGGACTTGCAGTAATGAAATTCCAGGTTTTAGAATTTGGGAATTTGAAATGTGATACCATATCTAAAAATATGTCAAAATTATACAAGGAAAATTCAGAGTAATGCCGACATGATGTAGATGCAATAAGAGATATGGTTTCTAGTTGTGTATTATCATGTACCACAGTCAGCTCCTGTGTAATTAAACATTAACATACTTGATAACTTTCATTAGCAGCATTACGGTATAATAATAACACAGCTAATGTATAGCGTACATGGTAGTTCATGCAGCAGTACTCAACAAGAGTGATGTACAGTCTTTGCACTTGCTTATTAAATATCAAGCTGCAGTCTTTGTGCCTGCTTCACCTAGGCCATAACTAAACCTACACTGTTATAAATTAATTATTACATAAATACATTCAAACATATGAATAGAACTATATACCTATACACAGTGTTTGAACCAGCTCACTTTCCCCATTACTAAATTAATAACAAAGACACATTCATGCATACATATATATGTAAGGCGGTTTACTATCAAAATGACAAAAGTCATTACAAAAATCTCTTCATAACCTCGAATGGAAAGGCCGAATCAGAAATTTCACTTAGGTGAAATGTCGAATCTGCTGAAAGAATTCAGCAGATTCGACAACGTCACCGAACATAAAATGTGATGCCCGCATAGCAGCTCAAGTAAGTATAACTCCTACACTTCACATCACATCACCTCCCACAGCCCTCTGCTAACTATATATTTCAACTCCGAGATTGCACTACAGTGAGGAAAGGTATGAATGCCCCAATCCACACTTTACTGCAATCTCTTGCCTTTAAACAAACTTCATATCAGCAAATCCACAGTGGCATTCACTGATATGAACTATCGACGGTCAGCAACACAGCAATCGACCATCTAACATCCAATATCCCATCTGCAGAGCATCTGCATTTGAGATTTTGATAGTAAACCATGTAAGGCTATACATTTAGCCATAAAGTAATAGATTATGAGAGACTGAAAAACATCTTTGTTGTGCATGGAGTGCTGTGATTACAATCCAATATTGGGAAAAAAAAAACAAATCAGTTAAGCACTTCAGTGGTGTGAGACCTGATCTTAAAAATTGTCAAGCACCCCATAAACAGTGTGAGTGTTGAGTACTGCACTAAGAACTAATAGTGCTGGCCAGCAAATTACAGCAGCAGAAGTCAAACCAGCTTCATTTTTGTCTGCAGTCTATTCCTACGATCTGCCTCTGACTTTATTTCTAAATGTTTCACTGATGTGTCTAGTTGTCTGACAGGCTTGCTTAGTGCTTTACTGGCTTTAAAAGCCAGACAAATTCTTCAAGCCTTCTTTTTCTGTAACTAGTAGTACATGGAGCAAATAAATGTCGATACACTACAAAGAATTATGATTGATTCTCTGATTGTAACCCTAAATTATGTGTTCTTGATATGGATGCCAAGAGTCACCTCTCAAGCTTCAGTCTTGAGGTAAATTTCTTAGCATCCATGCCTTGAACACATACCAACATGGCTACAGTTGGAGACCCAATCATAATCATCTATTTTATGTGTATATATACTAAAAATGTACTCTTCCCCTGGGGTAAAAGCCTTTCACAGATACCAGACAGCACACAGTATATGCTATAAAGTCAAAGAATTAAAGCATGGATATGTAGGACCTCTTTAGGTTCTGTTTGAGCACATTTTTATTAAATGCAGCTGATGGCATAGCTCTTCAGTGTCTGTTTACAAGGTGTTTGATATTATTCGCACTTATGAGAACTGCCTATTCAGATAATGGCAGAGTTAGATATAAAAATGCAGGATTTCCTTGTCCAGGATCTTTCTCCACCAAGGCTGCCTGTTTTGGGTACATTTGTATAAGTACTACCTGCCACACTATCTAATTGTCAGGATCTTCCTGTAAGTTAACAATCATTTGTTTTGCCCCAGATGTACAGGTCTTTGTAGTCTTTGGTGACACTAGAGATAGTGAGATGCTATACAACACTCACACTGTAACTGAGTCTCCTACTACATTAAATTAATTCAGTCCTGACTGGGCACTTAGCATGCAATAAAATAATAAAGGAATGTAGCACCATCACATGAGTGTCGCAAATGAGTTAAATATTTCTAATGAAACAAATCGGGCATATAATCAACATCTAACAGCAGTTACAAATTGCATTTTCCTTTTTTAATGCACAATGTCTTGTAACTTTGTGTGAAAACTCCAGGAAGCAGTTATTTACAGAGCCTCTGATATCAGTTATCCAGTATGGCTTAATAGAAATGCATGATAAAACAACAAAAAACATGATATATAGGGAAGCAAACAAAAGAGCCTTTCTGAGTTGCGAAAAATCTTTACTGGTGTCTCCTTGAAGGCGTAAGCCGAAGTACCAGGAGACACCAGCAAAGATTTTTTGCAACTCAGAAAGGCTCTTTAGTTTGTTTTCCTTAATAGAAATGCAGTGAGACTTACTGGAAAGTAGAAAGTGTGCGTGTGTTTTTTATTTCTTATGCCTATAAGCAGTATGTGCTTCACACAGGCTAATGAGAAAGTTAAAGCAACACAAGGAAATCTTGAGTACCTTTTAGAAAGAAGCCTGCAAAGCAAATGCAAAGTCATTATTACTGAGAAGATTACTTATTAAAGAAAGTAAGCAAGCCTGTCAACCTACACTCACAGAATGCAGTCTCTGTTTTGTCTGTAGGTCTACGGTTATCATGCAGACAAAAGCAACAATACTCAGGATAGGCTCACAAGTTACCTTAGTATACAGCTAATCAGACAATCTAATTATTTTACTGGGTATTAGAAGAAGACACTTTCAAACATTTTCAACTTATAGGTTCATAGGTTGGTACTAGGCTATTGGCCATAGGGCCTATATAAGCCTAGCCAAATGGTACCCTGGCTTTCGCCAACCAAGAAAATTATTTTCCTGTGCACCTGTCAAGCAGAGCCACAGAAGTGATCCCCGGGGTGAATTTCCCATCTCACATCCAATCATCAATATTTTTCTTGAAGAGTGCTAATGAGGAGCTTTGTTTGATATAGATAGACAGTTTGTTCCAGAGTATGGGAAGTCTCTGGGACAGGAATCTATCCCTCCAGCATGTTCTGTTTATTGTGGTGACAAGGTTTAGGTCCTTAGAGCGTGTAGCTTGGAGGGATTGGGATTTCTTTATGTGGAGCATGTCCAACAGCTCTGGTTTGACATAGCTTTGTATGTTAGGCAGAGATCGCCTCTGAGTAGGCGATATGCGACAAGAGTAAAGCTGGAGTTTTTTGAGACGGTCTGCGTAGGGCATCTGTTTGAGGCTGGTAATCCTCTTTGTGAGTTATTTCTGTGGCCTTTCCAGTTGTTGTAGATGTCTTGTGAGGTACATACCAAAAGGGGCGTTGTACTCTACAATGGGTCTAATGAGTGATGAGTAGAGGGGAACAATGACCTCTTTTTCCTGGATGAGAAACCTTTTGTGATGAGGTGTGCCATGTAGAAGGATTTCCTGACTACTGTGGCGATGTGATTATCAAAGGAGAGACTACTGTCCTACTACCAGTCCTGCTTAGTCCAGAGATTCCCCTGCTGGGCTAGGTGCACTTCAGCATTTGTTCTCTCCCCTCTAATATAGACTTCTATTGAACTCTCTTCTTGCTTTATCTCTATCTTCCAACTTTCCTTAAACTCTCTCTCCCTCTCCCTCTTAAAACTTAGTGCTCACTCCCCCTTCTACTCCAGCTTCCCTCCACTTACCCTTTGCCACTTACCCTTCTGCTGACAATCGCTCCACTGATAGGTTCTCAATCTCTTGCCCTCCTGGGTTGTGTATCCCGCTCCGTTCGCCCTGTGGGCTCACTCCGCTCCCCTACCCTGCCCCCATATCCCACCCGCCCCCGACACCTCTACCTATATCCCTCCTAAACCACACCCACTGCCAATCCACACTAATCAACCTCCAATACTGCAGTAACACCCATCTCCTTTTCCCACCCAAATTGAAATACTTTCTCCTCCCCAAGATATCTCCCCCAGCCAATAGGTTACCACTTCTACCTCCAACACATACACAAAAACCACACCCTCTCTAATCCCTACATAACCCTCCTCTCTCTTACTAATTCTAGGTATTTATCAGCTTCTCTATATATAATTGTCTCTTATTTACTTATATAACTCTCAGCAATATTACACCTCTTAATACCCTATCTCAACATGCTCCCAAAATGCTCACTCATCTCCTTTTCACTTCTACTACTTCTTCATCTAACCTATCTTCATTGCCTCACACAACTCACTACTTCCTATCACTCACAATCCTTCCATGTAACCAACCATCTTAACTCCCCTCACCCACACTCACACTTGCATATCTCTCCCCATCTTTATCCTATCAATAACCTTCTAGTTTTCCCATACAAACTATTCACACCTCAAAAACACTCCATCCCCACAACAACCAATAAATGTCTCAAAATCATAATAGATCCCAATCCTTTCAGTAAGCTGTTCAACTACCTCTCTGACCCAATCTTTCATCTGACCATCAGTATATTATCAGGTGATATTCATCCCAACCCAGGTCCCCCCACCCCAACTACCATAAACAAGTCCATATTCCTTACTTCATTAAACTCCCAAAGTATAGTCAACAAAGTCCCAAACCTCCACGCCTGGCTCATACATAACAAACCTGACATCCTATCAGTTTCTGAAACCTGGTTAAAACCTCATATAAAAGACTCTGAAATAACTCCACCTAACTATTCTATTATCAGAAAAGACAGAACCCATAAAAAAGGTGGAGGAGTAGCTCTCATTTACTCATCCTCCCTGTTAGTCACTCCCTACACCAAACCTATTCCACACTTTAATAACGCTGAACTTCTCCTAACTTTACTTCAAGTTAACAAACACAAACACATTTGTCTAGCTTCCCTCTACATCCCCCCAGGAGACAATATTTCTACACTTGAAGACATCCTCTCCTGGCTCTCCAACAACATTAGCAATTAAACTATTATCTTAGGAGACATGAATATTAACTGGGCCACCATTCAGTCTCCAACAAACTCTCTCAACATCAACCTCTACAATTTTTCTCAACTAATAAACTCCATAACACACCCCTCAAAAAATATTTCCACTGGTAGTATTCTAGATTGGATTCTAGTCTCTCATCCCCACTATTTCTCTGATAGTGGCACTCTTCCAGATTCCCTCAGTGACCACTTACCCATCTTTACTCACCGTCTCCCCTCAAACCTACACTGCACCCATAATTACATTACTACCCGTAACCAAAAAAACTTTAACCCAACAACCTTTTCAAACTCCCTTAAGTCAATAAACTGGAATGGTCTAAAAACATCATCTCTAGATAACGCAGTTCACCACTTTAACTCAACATTCTTAAAAATACTTGACTCCCATGCTCCCTTAAGGACAAAGCGAATAAAGATTAATTCTGTGCCATGGCTGACCAAAAATACACTAGCATCTATGCGGCACAGAGATAAAGTCTTGGCACACTACCAGAAAAACAGAACCCCATTACTTCATAACGAATATAAAACACTTCGAAATAAAGTTAAAAAACTTATCATCTCTGATCGTCAAAACTACTTTTCAACACTCCAAAACAATAATAAAACAAATCCTCAGAAATTCTGGAAAGGTATTTCTACCCTTCTTAACCCCAGCAAATCAGATACCCCTTCCCCAGACCCAAATATTCAAGATTCAGATTTAGCTACCCAATTTAACTCTTTTTTCATTGAATCTATTTCTAAATTAACCTCTTCATTCTCTACCACCACCACATTCTCCAACATACCCCCACTCTCCACTAGCAACACTCTACCCTGCACTACTACATGTCCCTCATTCCCATCAACTAACTCTATACTATCTACCTCTTCTCCATCTCAAACTTTCTCGTCAACTTCACTACCAACTAACACCCACTTTTCCCACTCTCCTCTATTCTCACTAAAACCAATTCCCACTTCTACTATAGTGAAACTCCTTAGGAAACTAAAGCCATGTACAAACGCTCCTGATAACATCTCTTCTTACTTTCTCAGTATAGCTGCTGATGCAATTGCCTACCCCATTAGCATTTTAATTAATCGCTCTATACATGAATGTATAGTATCTCAAATCTGGAAACATGCCTTTATCATACCCTTACATAAAGGTGGCAACAATAACAATGTAACCAATTTCCGCCCAATCGCTATCCTGTCCCCCATTTCTAAACTCTTAGAAAAGTGTGTCCAACTTCAACTCCTACCACATCTCTTAAATAATAACCTCCTAACTCAATCACAACATGGATTCAGACCAAATCATAGCACCATGACCGCCCTCCTCTCCTTCCTTGAAACTGTAAACAAAGCCCGTGACTCTGGCCAAATTGTATCTACCCTACTTCTTGACCTCTCCAAGGCATTTGACACCATCTCACATAGCCTGCTTTTAACTAAACTTTCCGAACTTAACCTAGGTCCTTCCTCTTTGACTTGGTTCTCCAGCTACTTATCCAATAGATATCAAGCAGTAAAATGGAAGAAAGCCACCTCCTCATTTTTTAATACGCCTACCGGAGTTCCACAAGGCTCCATACTGGGTCCCCTTCTCTTCAACATATTTATAAATGATTTCCACAAATCTATCCCATTCTCAAATATCATCCAGTATGCAGATGATTCAACTATTATCTGCTCTGCCTCATCCATTCCCACACTTCTAAAACTTACACAAGATGCCTTTTCAACCATTGAGCAATGGATGAAAGATAACCACCTAGCTCTCAATGCTTCTAAAACCAAATTAATGGTATTTACCCCCACTAAAGCCACTCCTTTCAATATGAATACATTCTCAATCATGAGTCAAAATAACACACATCTGGAACTGGTGACAGATACCAAGTTACTTGGGGTCCAAATTGATAACCAACTAAAATTCAACTCCCACATACAACTAAATATCAAAAAAACCCACCAAAAACTAGGTATGCTCTACCGACAAAATCATTACCTTACACCTGCCACTAAAATCACTCTTTCTACTTCCTTTCTTATCCCCTCCCTTCTCTATGGAGCTCCACTCCTAACTAATCTACAGTCCTCTGTAAAAAAACAACTCTCCTCCTGCTACAACAAAATTGCCAAGTTCGCTACTAGCCATAGGTCATCAACCCACCACTGTCTCTCTCTCCAAAAACTAAAATGGCTAGAGCTACCTAATCATCTAACCTACACACAATTAACTCTCACCCACAAACTCATTCTCAACCCCTCCCTTTGTCCCTCACTTTCTTCTGCCTTTAAAATGCATCTGCCAAATAGAGTATTAAGATCTCATAATCAAAATCTATTAGAAGTACATAAACCAATTCATCCTCCTGGAAAAAACCTACTATCCTACGGCCCAGCACGCCTCTGGAACTCCCTTCCACCTTCCATTCGCACAATCCCTAACCATTTGATTTTCAAAAGATCTATTCATTCGCACCTAGCATCCCAGTGGGAATGCTCATGCTCCCACCCCACATAATTAACCCTGGCTACCTCATCTTCCATCCTTCCCCTGCTTCTCCAGTAATTCTTCCTTTTTTCCCTAACACTCACACTCTGTTTCCTATGTAATTTGCAAAAATGTACTACTCTGATATAATGTACTAGACTGCACTTCTTAAGTTTATGCATCATAATATGAATTTACTTCCAGTATTACTTTGTAATGTTACTTTGTTAGTCTGTATCATCTATATGATCCATCATAAGTATGCAGAATTTCTAAAGTATGCTGAACTTTTTTGTAATTATTTGCTTGAACTTTTTGCATTGTATAACTATCATTAATAACCTACTGTATTGAGATTGTTATGGAGCTTTTCTCCCCAGGACTCCATTGAAAATGGGTTCATTTTGGCCCAATGGACTATCCTGGTAAACCAACTGCAAATAAATAAAAAAAATAAATAAATACTGTCCACCTGTGTCCCAAGGTCTCTTATCACACTTTCGGTGTTAAGTAGACTACCACCTATGTGGTTGTTTATGGGTACAGAGTTTTTACCAAAAGGGATGACAATGCACTTTTTGGCATTGAGCTTGAGGCCATGGCTTTGACACCAGGCATCTGTCTCAGTGAGGCCCTTTTGTAGGATGTCCACATCGTTAGGAGTTTTGATCATGGCTCCTAGTTTGCAGTCATCTGCGAACTTTGTTAGCCAAAGGCCTTCTGTGTTAGCCTGTACTTCAGAGAAGTAGATACCAAACAGGAGAGGACCTAGGACGGAACCCTGTGGTACTCCACTTGCCACTGGTCTGAAGTTGGATTTAGAGTCTGCTACTTTCACAGTGTGGGTTCTGTCACTGAGACAGTTAGCAACCCATCTTGTGACATTGGGATTTATACCTAGTTTGGTGAGTTTGTCTATAATTCCAGAGTGGGGGAAGGTGTCAAAAGCCTTGGCGAGATCTAGATAGGCTGTGTGAACCACCTTACCCTCATCTACGGCTTTGGTGATCTCTTCAAAGAAGTCTATCAGGAGACATGATCTGCCTTTTACAAACCCGAACTGGGTAGGGTCCAGAGTTTGGAGATTACCAATGTCATTGTTTATAAGTTCCATGATGATACGCTCCATAACCTTGCAGACCAGGCTCATCAGGCTAATGGGGCAGTAGTTCCCGGGGTCTGTGGTTGCTCCCCCTTTGTGGAGTGGGATAACCATTGCTGTGTGCCATTCAGTGGGCACAAAGCCTGAGGTGAGGCTATGATTGAACATGGTACTTAGGTGGGGTGCCAGTTCGTTCTGTAGTTCATGGAGAACGTAGCCTGGGATGTTGTCGGGTCCCATGGATGCTGTGTTCTTGGCTTTCAAGAGTGTGTTTTTTACGTGTGCAGCCGTGATTACAGGTACTTTGCATTCTTCCGGTATAGAGATGGGCCCTTTAGGGGATGAAAGAGGGGAAAGTTAGCACTGAATCTATCTGCCAGGATGTTGGCAATATCAGTTGGTTCTGTATATTTAGTGCCATTGTGCTGTAACTCAGAGCAGATCTGAGTGTTGCCATTGAAATTCTTGACATAGCTATAGAATACTTTGTGGTTGTCTTTAGAATCAGTGGCAATTTTGTTTTCATAACTAGCTTTGGAGGATTTTATGAGGGATCTCAGCTTCTTACTGAGGCTGACCACGGAGTTCCTCCAATCATGGGATTTTACTCTTTTTTTGCAACAGTTTCCTTCTCCTGTTGTAGAGTTTGTTTATAGCAGGGGATTATTATCCAGAAGATCTATTTGGAGTAAGAAGTAAAGTCTTTCTAGGAGTCAGAGTTATCTCTGCAGCAGTGTATAAAGTCCAGGAAAGTTCAGCTTTAACTACTACTCCAGCCAGCAGCTCTACCTATGCTGTCAGCTTACATACCCATCAGCATGTCTATCTATGCTACATCAGCTTACATACCATCAGCAGCTCTACCTATGCTGTTAGCTTACATACCCATCACCAGCTCTACCTATGCTGTCATCTTACATACCCATCAGCAGCTCTACCTATGCTGTCATCTTACATACCTATCAGCAACTCTACCTATGCTGTCATCTTGCATACCTATCAGCAACTCTACCTATGTTACGTCAGCTTACATATCCATCAGCATGTCTACCTATGCTACGTCAGATTACATACCATCAGCAGCTCTACTTATGCTATGTCAGCTTACATACCCATCAACAGCTCTACCTATGCTATCAGCGTACATACCCATCACCAGCTCTACCTATGCTATCAGCGTACATACCCATCACCAGCTCTACCTGTGCTGTCAGCTTACATACCTATCAGCAGCTCTATCTATGTTACATCAGCTTACATAGCCATCAGCAGCTCTACCTATGCTATCAGCTTACATACCCATCAGCAGCTCTACCTGTGTTACGTCAGCTTACATATCCATCAGCATGTCTACCTATGCTACGCCAGCTTACATACCATCAGCAGCTCTACATATGCTATTAGCTTACATACCCATCACCAGCTCTACCTATGCTGTCATCTTGCATACCCATCAGCAGCTCTACCTATGCTGTAAGCTTGCAAACTTATCAGCAGCTCTACCTGTGCTGTCAGCTTACATACCCGTCAGCAGCTCTCCCTATGTTAACGTCACCATACATACCCATCAGCAGCTCTACCTATGCGATGTCAGCTAACATACCCATCAGGAGCTCTACCTATGTTACATCAGCTTACATACCCATCAGCAGCTCTACCTATGATGTCAGCTTACATACCTGTCAGCAGTTCTGCCTATGTTATTTCAGCTTACATACCCATCACCATCTCTACCTATGCTATGTCAGCTTACATACCCACCAGCAGCTCTAGCTATGCTATGTCAGCTTACAAACCCATATTTTACCTCCAACTCCATACAACTTGTGCAAATGTCAGTGATGTCCCTTTCTGTCTATTTTCATTTTAATGCATTTTCCTTAGTACTACATATACATAGATATATTATATATATATATATATATATATATATATATATATATATATATATATATATATATATATATATATGTGTGTGTGTGTGTGTATGTATGTGTCCTTTTACTTGCAACACTGTCCAGTATTTATTCTGCTTTCTTGGTTCAACTAACATACCTATACTCAACTACCATCTTCTCTACTCCTATCTCAACTTCCATCTCAAATGAAGAAATACAAGTTGGCTAAATGTTTATGCCATTGCAAACCATAGAAACACATGCCTTTAATTCATGTCCATCTTAATACAGTCCATAACAAAAAATACAGATGTAGATGCAAGCACAGATGTTCAGCCTAATACTGAACTTACAGTTAAAACTTTTTCACATCATGATCCCAGGTATTCACTGAAAACTGATTGTATCAGATCCCAGAGGCTATGTATCTGTCAAAAGCACAGAGACGTAGGGAGGATATGTACTCTCATCACAGAAGGCACCCCAACTGAGACCCAGGTGGTCTCTAGCAGCTCCTATTCTATCAAGTGTGTCATGGTGACATCCCCTGTAGAATCAAGTTGCCTGAAATCGGTGGTCTTTTTCCAGGCTATATGTATGAAGTGCCATCTTCCCAGTAAATTCCTGTTTGCATCCACTTGTTTAGAATATTTTTATGTGAGCTCCTTCTCTGAAAGATACTATCTGTGGAATAAATGTCAAAATATAACTTGATACTGGTGGAACTAACAAAAAATAGTCAAAGGAAAAGGTTGCAATAATTATGAAGCCTGCTGAAAATATCTGATTATTTATAAAGATGCTTTATGTTTGTGTGTGTGTGAGAGAGAGAGAGAGAGAGGGTGGTAACATACTGCATTCTGCCTTTTCAGGAAGTCTTTGTATAGGGTATGACTAACATGACAATAATTTGTCTTTTGGACTTCTGGCTATGCAGAATTGTGCTGCCTGCATTTTTAACTACAAACATGAGCCTGCATTTGTCTGGACCTGCAATACATTGCTGTACTGGTGTCACCAAATCTATGTGTAGAGCAGCCAGCTTCTCTGCAACACTTTAATCATTCTTTCATTTCAACCATTCTCTGCCTCATGAGCACTTCCTTGTTCACAGGTAACTACTAGGCAGTCAATCTACAGAGGATTACAAACCTAGCTGATAAGCCATATGTAGAAAGTTTTTCTGGCTTCATGGAGGACAACATAAACAGAGACCATGGCAGAATTTGAGGCTGCCCATCCAGTTATTTAGTTGTACCTTGAAGGTGGCAAAGGTGCTGCTCTGTTTGATATGTAGTGGAAATTTGTTCCAGAGGTGGGGGATATGTTGAGACATGATATTTCAGTTATGTGCTGTTCAGCATAAACCTAATACAAAGCTAAAAAACATCAAATACTCTTGTGGATTCAAAGGCAGTAGAATCCATGACAGTGGGGTAGATGATAATGAGGTCACGGTTTATACAGACACCTACCCTACTGAAGGGCTTTTCTAGGTCTGATGCAGAATGCGCAACTGGATTGCATGGATCCCAAAAAGGAGTCTTCTCATTCCCCTGCAGAGCCAACTGGGTCACCAAATTAGTTACTTAAATGGCAGTATTATATGAGAAAGAACATCTCCTGTCTAGACAAAGGGATGTCCCATCCAGATCTCAGTCATTAATCATCAAACTTTGAAGCAGTACTCAGTAACTATGGCCAATTCCCAACCCTATTCAAAAGTAACATGGTGACAGCTCTATTATTGCACAAACTGAAAAGCTACCTTCTTCTGTTTTTTAAATTACTTGCAATGCTATCAGTAAACGTATCATTTGGCAGTCATCTACATTTTCAGAAAAATCTAGAAAAAATAAACAAGGACAGTACAACTGAGTTGTAATTCTGTACTGAAAGCCAAAGTTATAACATCAACCCAGAACAATTCTGTTCCATTGCTAAAGAAAGCAAAAAATATACTGCACAATGTGTTATATTGGTTTCCTTACATGTTATTGCTGTATCAATTCTTCAAGCAGCATTCCCAATCCAGTCACCCCATGAATAAATAAATAAATAAATAAATACTAGGCATTCATTCTAAAATGTTACATCTGGGGCTCAAGCTACAGCAGTAGCTTAGTACGAGAAGCTTCCATTTGCAGACTAGTAAACCATAAGTATAGTGAGCAAAGATTCCTATGCAGCAGTTACAGAGTGCAATCCTTAAACTTAATAGTAAGAAACATGCTCATTTCTGCATCATTTCTGTACTTAGGGACTGGGTAAAAGGCAATGAAATTAACAGCCTAACCTGATGGCAATAGATCATGTTGCTGTCAGCATTAATTTCACATAATCATTCCTATAATTAAAAGGTCCATTGTACTGTATCTTGTCTTCCAGACAAATTGTACCAGATAGGAGGCAATCTTGCATAGATGATGTATGGCCTTTGCACAAGTATTTTCCTCTAAATCTCATAGCATAAAAAGAAAAACAAATCTTAAGGGGATATCTGTTCTCATATGACAGTGATACAACCAT